>NC_141776.1:1272352-1430147 GCF_051362555.1 Lingula anatina
TGAGCAGTTTTCTTAACCTTTATCAGTCACTGACTTCGATATATCCTGAAAAACCAATACCTGTGCATACACAGAATGTACGTTTTTGACTGTTTATTTTATTAAAAATCAAACGTTAAATCAAGTAGTTAAGTTTATTGAAGCAATTTTAGTAAACGGATGTGTTTTTTACAAGGTGGCTGTGAAAAAGATCAATGGAAAGAACACATAATCACAAGTTCCCTTCATTTTGAAAAAGGCATTTGCCCAATAAATCAACAAATGGTTTTACCTCAAATAAGAGCGTCAAATAAATTTTGTCAGGAAAAAATTGACCAAATTGTATTTAATTATCAGGTAAGACTTTTGCTTTCTCAATTGTTTAAATCCGTTAAAAATAAAAAAAAAAACATATGTCATTAAGATTACGCGCCAGTTGATTGTTTTAATAGTGAACCGTCACCCGAAGAAAATAATCTTTAATTGTTGAAACTTATAAATAATGCAACGGGTTCAAATATAAAAAAAGACTGATCTAAAAACACACATTGTTTGTTATAGATTTATTTTATTTGTCGGATTTCATCCAGACACACCATCGATAGCGCAAATAGAGAGCCGTGACTTCATCAACGGTCCCATGTCAGTGTCCTTAAACCCCACGGCGAATATCAATATCGGGGAAAAACGAAAATAAAAGAAAATAAAACATATTTTTGGTAGACCACCAAGAATCGATTACTAATATCAATAGCGGATATGGTGGGGGGGGGGGAGGGGGGGGGGGCAGAGGGGCAAAGTGCCCATCTTAATAAGCTTAGAAGGCATCCCATTTTCTCAACCCAACCGATGGAAAAATAAGGATTAGTATAAGAATCAAAACCAGATAAAACCCAACATTTTTCCATCCCTGTGCCTCACAAATCTTACAGAATTGTTCCCGTCAGCTAATTTATATTTGTCGATTGAGGGAAAGAATAATAATCAAAATCATGGATCTCCAAGCGCATACATAACATACATTTAAAATATTAAAGTTGTCTTTATCAATGACTTAATGAACGCCCGCGGAATAATTGAGAAATAGCAGCTCATAAACCCTAATTTTATTTCTTTATCAATAATTATGAGAAATAATTATGAGACAGAATTTTGAAAATGTGGAATTCTATTTGTACTCATGGAACACTCCGATCATGCTTTTTTCAAAGACGCAGTAAATATAAAAAGCAGCCGTTGTTATCGGAAATTTTACGTCTAAGCAAAATCTATTTGACAAACTCCAAAGCCATAAACTGAAACAACAAACTCAATGAAACAACCGAGTTCGGTGTTCATTTTACATCATTAAAAAATCTAATCATGGAGGGAAATTTAATTCTTCAACAGCGTCAACTCAATTTTCATTAAAGAGAAAAGTTTAAAGTTTGGGGGCAAAAGGTGTAAGGCCAATTCAAAATAATAATAATAGTAAACAAAAATGACAATGCTGCGTGAATACGGTATATATTGACGTAACTCTGATCGCGTTCATATTCAGTTTAAAGACACTTCAAGTGTACCCGTATCTTAATTCGCTCCTATTTTGAACGCACATCATTTTATTACGATGTCAACTAAGAAGGTTATACCCCAAACCTTTTCATTTTTATTTAATTAAAGCAACACAATAAACGACTTAACCGCGGGCTGAATCGAACCTCATTCCCAAACAGCGCTTTAGAACCGTGAATAAATACCATTGTAATTATTCAGTGCCGCGACCTCATATGGCCCCACCTTAGACATTGTGATGTGACACGACAAAAAACAAGCTTAAGTGAAAGTTTTTTTGCATTGCTGTTTGCGTATGGATAACCCCCGGCAAATGATGGTGTCGGGGGTGGGGGGGTGGAGTCACCCCCGGGGCGTCGGGGCACCTGGGCTAGGGAAAGTTAATGGAAGAGCTTAGGTGGGGATGGTGGAGTTGTTGGAAATAAGTGTCCAGAGTCGGGATTATTATTATTATTATTTTTTTTTTTTGGGGGGGGGGGGGGAGGATAAAACAATAAAAAACAAATAAAATGTCAATATATTATTTATTGATTTTGTATGTAAAAACACCAGAGAGAAAGAAAAATCTATACTTTGTAGGGTACCCGGGTGGAGAATTACTCGGCTTTGAGTCGTTTTGCTCGTTTTAATCTTTATTTTTATGGGGGGGGGGGGGGGGGGGGGGGGAAAGACAGGGGGTGTCTTTTCAGCTAAGGGGTAGGGGCTGCATAATCTTGTTTTCAGCACACGCGCTGCTAAAATATTTTGGTACGATGTGCAGGGTGAATAAAGTACAGTTGCATGACTCTGTTAGCTCTGGTTTTTAATGTGTTTGTTAGGTAAACAGCGGATGTTTTAAACAAACAGCATTGCAACTGTAGTGCGTCCGTCCTGAAGATGATGTAGAATACCAGTATATTCTACCATATGTGTAATTGTGATATAAACTGCATTTTCACTATACTGTTCACTAGTACATGGCCATTTATAGCTATTTTTTTCTGAAAACAAAACCTCATTCACCTAAAGTCCCCGAAAACACGATCGCGCATCGTGATTTTTGTGTGCGCAACACTGAATCCATCTTCTTTATCACGTGTTCAAAAGAAAGCCAATGACGTCACTGTCTTCGATACTCACTATTTCTTGAAAAACATTCGGGAATCGATAAGGTCAACAGCAGGCGATCCATATCGAAAACACAATACACGATGGTGTTAAGGGGCCAGTGTTAACACGAACGCCTTGCCATAGTGCTGGCGTTTCCTTCCGCGTTTAAAAGCTGTTTACAAACGGAACATTTTGCATGCTTATGCTCGAGGACGACAGAACACTGAAGGCTGTAAAGAGGAGACGTGACATTTCTTTCCTGGATATTGTAAATTACATTTAATGCAAGTGAGGAGGGTATACATCTATTTAACTGTGTTTGGGATATAAACGGAAGACTATTTCTACGAAGTTTAAGAAGACTTACTTTGCCCGGTGCCATTATTTCTTCCGCCTTGTATTTTTATTGCAAGTGATGATAACACGTATGTAGAGTATTCATATTGGAGAGAGGAATTCATTCTTGTCTTTCATTCTAGAGCAGTTTTATATTATTACGTCTTCAACGGAACACGCTCACCTGGACTACGTTAATGGAACGTTCCTCTCTTTAATGCTATAAAGGATTACGTACGTTTTTTTTCAAGTTTCACTTTTTATCTTATTGCATATGGACAGACGATTTTCTTCGCCGAAGGATTATAATAAAAAGACGGAAAGATGATTCTTAAGGTAAGTGATAAGATGATAATTAATGAGTAATTAATTATGATACTCTTTGGATGGAAATAAGGAGAAGATTAAACTTAGCTTGAAAACAATGCAAATAGATAGTTGGCGATTTTTGACACATCGTCATTAGGAACGACATATGATGTATTGTTGAAAACCAAGGTGCGTGGTACAGAAACTTTCACATATTCTTTATTTGCAATTAATAAGGCAAGAATTTGATTCATGGACCAAACAGTCGGATTCCAATTTATTTTATCATGATACGCTTAGTTTGATTAAAGACTTTTTAGTTCAGTGAGTTATAACGACTTAACACTACGTCTTTACTAACAGCATATTCAAACCAAATAATTCTAATTTTCCATCCCTGTGTAAGTTGTAAATACACTCAATCAGTTGTAGGCATATAGGCATTGGACATAAGCCACACATACAATGTACCCCGTGTGTACATACATGTAGAATGACAAATAATCATTACTATAAATCCATATATCGTCTCTTATGACATTAGCCAAATAATTTGCCTAATTGGATAATTAGCTAATAGGATGACGTTTCCTAGGTATTAGTGATTGCGATGTTCCTTATATCGTTTACGTTAGGCAGTAATTTTAATTACTTGTTCAGCGTTGTCTATAAATATCATCATTGAATTCGGGGTCTTAAAATTAATGTCATTTGGTAAGGGATATAACAATTTATTGTCATTTATATGTCATGTGTCCATGTTGGGATGAATTTTTATACTTTTGTCAATTTTTTTTTTTGAGAAAACGTGGTGTTTAAATGTTGTCCGATAATTTGGGAATCTGAAATATTTTTTCCAATATTTACAATATAATCGAAGGTACATGTATGGCCGGGTAAATTTATAAAATTTATATCAAATTATAGGGTCTCCATATTGATTTAAATATTGAAATTAAACTGATAAAAACTCCGCCAAGAGACGATTGGCGACGTGAGTGTTTATCGCGAGCAAGAAGGACCATAATTGAATTCACCGTCGCCAAACATTGACATCTGAACGTGTTCAACTACTGTAGATTTGGGGCGTGAACACAGAGTCATTCATCACACAAAAACTATCACTACTGATCTTCGATTTACGATGATCAGCAATCATAATTTACACGCTTTGTCGCCAAGCTCAGTTGAACTCAAATAAACAGTAAGGCCACGCACAAGATCACGCCAGTGGTCAACTCTGTCTCTCATGAATGAAGTAAAATGGAGGACAGGGGATGGGGGTAGGGAGGTTAGCATCGGAGATATGTTCCTGTCTTTGATTTGAGATAACCCTTCCCCCGCCCCTAAAAATCTCTATAGCAAGTGGAACGAGACAATACAACTTTCCATCCATGCCCTAGCTTGTTTTTGTCCTTCTGTTCAATATTTACCGAGTGAAGCGAGGCTAAGTTTTATTGTGTGCCCCCCCCCCCCCCCCCCCCCCGCCTAGTGCAAATGATTCCGCTGTTTAGAATGTCACTTTAGTTGCCATCGGTGATCATTTAGTTGCCATCGCGATAGCAAAAATCGAGTAGTTTTTTTTTTATTTGAGACTAAAACTATTGTAGCAAAATTAAAGGCAAGAAAAAAGATTTGATGCACGAAAAAGTTTTAAATTAATAGGCTTTGTGCTACTTAGTGTTTGCAATGTGCGAAGAGCCGATAATAATAATAATAATAATAATAATAATAATAATAATAAAATGATCATTGAGCAAGGCAAAATCGTCTTTATGGATAAGCAATCGCCATCATTTCGCCTACTGTTTGATTCTTAAAATTGACGGAGTTATGTTAAAAATACGGCAGCTTTTTAAAGGATCGCCTTCCTTTGGTATTCTATCTCAAACAAGAAAATAATTTCCAGACCAATATCACTTTACCTGTAATATGAGGGTGAAAAGAAAAAAAAAAAAAAAAAGAAAAAAAAAGCGGACTCCCTTGCACGGAGTGACAACAGTCAGTATCAGTATTGTTATTTGTTTTAATCCATTTTCCTGTTTTCATTTATTTTTTTGCTTTCCTTTCCTAGCTTTATTCATTATTTATTCAAATCGCATTGTAAACTCTACTGATCAAATCTGGGATTTTAAACTGAAAGAAACATTATTATTATTATATTACTATTATAGAATCAACCGCCAGTAACGTTTTTTCTCAAATACATTTCTATCAATTAGATCCTAAGTAAAAGAACATGCGCCCATGAGCCTTAAAGTCAATATTAAAACACGTGAACGTATACTCAGCTAATACAAAAAAGTGTATTCATCTATATCTTGCCGTGCGTCAAAAACTGGTACAGGGGGACTTACATTGGATCGCTAATAAGGACCAATACCACATGGCTCGTAACATAATAGATCCTAAATATTTTCATTAACCGTTTACCTGTAGTTGTGCGTCAGTTATTTTGTGTTGTTATTGGTATAGTCGTCGGGGCGGACGCTATAAAAGCAACCCAACTCCTAAAAATCAATGGGCCACCCTTACTTAATTAACGACAAGTATAAATTTTGGTTAACACAAAGAATATGCGTTCGCAGTTAGCCGTTTCAAATAATGGGAGATCATGTTAAAGTTTTTTTTCAAATTATTTTTCCTCAATATTCTGAATTGATTTTTAACTTTGGACATGCTATTACAGAGAGGACTGTGTCACGTTGACATCGTGCCTGGAAACGTTCGTTGTTTGTCATTGGAGACAGTTAAATATATACAGTTCAGAAAGGAGAGAAATCTAAAATTAACATAATATTTTTTTAAGTTTTAAGTTGCCTGCAAAATGTATTTGAAAAAAAGTTTTTTAGTCATTATACCTACTGAATCCTGGCCGATCTGAGGAAAAATGGGAGAGTATACCTGTAGAAAAACCATCCTTATGGCTGGAAAAGAACATGCTTTGTTATAGCCCACCAAGATTCTCTTACTTAAAAGTATATCTACGTGCATTTTTCATCGTCATTTACAAGTATTATTTCTCAGTGTGTGAATGGCATGAGGAAGGAGTCTTTGACCCATTGTGTTGTAAACTTCCTGTATTGACTTTGTGTATGAAATAACAATAAAAATTTAATTATTCTTTAAAGGTCATTTATGACACCAAGTTACGTTATAATCACGGTCATACCATAGTTAATATATTACATCCATATGCTACAAATGCTCTAAACACCATCTGTAGATGAGGTGTATTTAATGCTAAAACCTTATCATTCTTGTGATGTTGTACTTAGATAGGGTGGTTAAAAATTCATACGGACGCACCAGAGCGAATCATCTGCAGTATACTCATCCCAGCATTTAGCTAATTATCGACACGTGGACGTATCGATCGATGGGAATACAAGCGATCTGAGTGGCAAAATATCGATTATCGATTAAGTGCGCTCGCTTTTATTGTCTCTCCCTGTTATAGATACGTAATTAATCCTAAAGTTATCCTGACATAGTGACATCGGATAAATTTTAACATGATATTCTACTTGAAAATTAAAATCTGACGCACTATAGGCAATTAGATATGGAGCCATTATTCATTTTTGTATGCCTAAGGTAAAGTTATCTTATTATTTAAGTTATTCAGAAAGAAAATCTTTATTCGCAAAAACACTTTTTGTGCCACCAGTATTGCTGTTTTACCAAACGCATACATGTCTCGATGCCTTCCAAAAAACCCCAAGACGTTGATTTTTATAAGCCAAAGTTAATATCAACGCTTAATAAATCAAGTAATAAAACCGTGTATTCATACTATTAATAGTATTAATAGTATTCATACTATTAATACAAATACTAGTACCTGGTTTCATATTGCTCGTACGTCAGACTTTAAATGCATGACCGTTTTAATGCAGGCGTTCAGTGTATGGCGCTACTTAACTGCTTCCGGAATTTATAAGGCGAGCGGGATGACAATTCAACTTTGTCGCCCCAAGGGAGGGCGAGTAAACAAGTAAATAAGGTACTTAATGGGCCATGTGATATAAATACACTGAAATATTTACCTCTGTCCCCATAACTCTTGCCGATATGAATACGAGATATTGAAAGAATGACCCTAATGAACCTTGCCAAATTCTCAAATTTCTTAGCCTTACGGTTCACTGATTACAATGCTTTCAAGATCAGGAATATGCATGTATCGTCCATAGGACTAACTAAGTGGCATTGCTCTGTGGACTGGCCTTGAAAGACCACACCTGGTGTTTTATGACAATGAAAAAAGAGACCCATTTTTCTTCAAGTATTGTGATATCAATCTCTAAATAGTCCTGGTTATAATATAGAAATCACTCTTTCGACTTAATGTTTGGGTCGAAAGCATGGGTTAGATTATGAGGCGAATGTGACTTGTACAAAAGTAATGGGGAAAAGACTTTGGTTCCTTGGGGACTACCATTCCTGTCACAGCCTCTCTCTCTCTCTCTCTCTCTCTCTCTCTCTACAACCGCTGAGCGATCTCTTTTCATACGCAGATCTGTTTCTTCGTGACATTATTAAAAAAAACCCGGATAGCGTGTGAATTCTGCCATTTTCGAAAATGGAAGCCATTGGGTTGCCTGAGTGATTTTGTTTCACTCACTGGGCAACGAACCAGTAAAACGTAGAATCATTCTTCAAAATAAATATCAAAATTATAAACACTTAGAATTTAGAGAGAGTGGTAAAAGTAATGCATGTGATACCGTACACTGAAGTGAAGTCTATACTCAGTCTTAAAGCAGCTTTGTTAAAACTGTCTGAATCTTAACAAAACAAAACTATTGAAAAACGTGTAATGGGGCACAGCTACAGTTAAAACGCCGTTTTTTCAACAAACAAGTCACTATATATGAACGGGGTTTCGTAATATTATGCTTGTGTTGTTATGATTTTGTAATATGCCTGAAATTTGTGTTTTGTCGCTTGAAAATTGAACTGCCGCGTATTGCCCCTGTTGAAATACATCTATCATTCATTATTTTTTCAGGTCCTGCGTTTCGTTCCAATTCAGGTGCTAGTAGTGGTTACATTTATCAATACATATGGTGAGTTTGATATCAAATAAGTATATTTCGTGTATTTCATATGTCACATCTGCAAAATAAGGGCTGGGGAACGGACTACTTTTCCTAACGGACTACTATTCTGTCACACCTTCTTATAGATGGAGGTCAGGGCGAGGATTTCATCACGGCGGCAACAATGATAAAGTATAAATTTATGCATGAAAAATAAACCTAAATTCACGAAGGGTTATATTTATGTGTTGGAAAGTACTGTCTATTTTGTATATGTGATCAATTTGTGGCCATTAGCATCTGACCAAAGCGTTATCATTATTTTCCGTTATACGTGTATTTAAACCACGGCTAGCTCGCAGAACAAAAGACTCGGCATGCGACATACAAGCATGTTGTGTACGAGTGCCTTCCACGGTCTGTTGCACTCCTAGTAGTACTGTAGTGTACTGTAGTAGCCAATCATAGGCCGTGGTTTAAGCCAGCTACTCGTCGCCAACACTCGTCGCCGAGCTGTACGTGAAAATTACTCGTGTATTGTCTCACCTGCGGTTTGACAATACACTCGTAATATTTCACGTAGAGCTCAGGTACTTGTATTGTATCTATCACGTAATAAATGGCTGTATTATCTTTAACCCTGAACTCTGGTTTGTTTCAGCGTATGGTGCATGTCCAACGATGAACGTTGACCCAGACTTAGACTGGTGTATATCCGACTACGAAACCGACTATTACGCGGCTAGAACCGCGTGTAACGCATTATGTGGCTTTCTCCCGGAGTCCTCTAACTCAGGCGACGTAGTCGACTTTGCCTACGATCTTTTGATCGGAAACAGTCTGTAAGTGAATTTTTGGTGCAGTGCAGTAGTGCTTAAAAGCCGCACGATGAACGCTTGAAGTTAATTGAAGAGATAATAACTCTTCATAAGAGATCTATGTCTCACAATAAAAACATTGTTAACAACTTATAGAAATATAAAATATTCTGTTTACCATAAAAGCAGTTATAGGTATTATTCTGACATCTGAGCTTGTCGTCAGACCACGTGACCTCCATAGATGGCTATACTCTGTAGTAATCTCTTAGGAAATTATAACATAAAATCAAACTTTTTAGAAAAAAACAGGAAGTAACTTTGAATGCAGAAATGGATTCATTAGCCCTTGGTTAGTATGGGAAAATTGTTGTTTACTCCGGGAAAATTCATTTTTTTGGCCAAAACGAACAGTTATTATCCATTTAAGCGACATTTTAATTCTTCAAGAAATTTCACTTTCTCGTCAAGATCTGGTATACAACTGTATATGCCGTTTTTAAAAACCGTTCACAGAGTTTCGCCTCACATCCCTCTATTTTGCTTGCTTTGTACGGGATTCGCAGCAGCCCGGATTTTGCACTGACAAATAAATGACATAATAGTCACGTGCTGATCACGTGGTGCCCCTTTATTTAAAACTAGGTCAACAGGACAGAGAGCCTGGATAGGGATATCTAGTAGTGACGGGGGCGGCTGGGTGTACGACTCGGGTACCAGCGTGACCGACAACGGGAAATGGGACGTCGGCTATACCGGTAGTACCACAGCGCCATCTGGCGAGTGTTATGCAGCAAAATCGGACGAAAATATTGCGTGGAGCCAACACAATTGTACTGAAGATGGATATTATATTTGTTTTCAATGTAAGTAGGCCCTTAAGTTTGATATTGTTTCGTTTTAAAAATAATTCACAAAATACTTAACAGTATAATATGAACCTGCTTCGTATTCACCCTTTAGCCCTGAAATTAAACTTTGTTCAATCTGTTATTAAGTGAATGTCAAGTGAGGGAACGATAGCCTTTTATTTGGCATTTTATTATGAAAGCATATACAAATAAAGAACCGTCCGACATTTAAAATCCCAAATTTCTTCTTATAGACAAGTCACCTAGTTTCTGCTCCGCACCACTAACGATTCCAAACGCAACATGGACAGCTACAGCCGGCGTTAACTGCAGCAATTTATGTTGTAATGAGTACGCCAATGTGACGTATACATGCAACAATGGCTACGTCCTGACGGGGTTAAACAGCTCCACTATCCAGTGTGTGGGCGGCTCGTACAGCGAAGATGTTTCTACTGGGTACTGCGAGGGTGAGTGATATGACGTCACTTTGGTTGGCGCCATGGCTGTGCGACAACGTGTCGCTTTGTAGAGCCCAGTCCTGTATTCTACATCAGTGTTATACTGAGTATACTCATTGTGAATCCTTAACGTAAGAACTTCTTTGCGTTAGGAAATCTACAGATGGCCTGCGTTTCTTCTGTTCTAACGTAGAACATGGTTTGTGTTGCATACTCCAGGGTTGGGGAATATTTTTAAACAATAACAGCATATTAAAACAAGCAACTTTAACTTTAAAAATATATATTTTTGTATTTTACACATTATATCTAGAACCCCCAACCCAAGCTCCGCCTGTTAACTGCAGTGCTCTTCAAGCAGCTTACCTAGAGGGTACCATAGACTACGGCAATTATACCGAGTTCTGTAACGACACACTTCCCGACAGTACTACCGTACTTGAAACCACCACGGAAACGATAACAACAGTGGCGGAAACGACCGAAATAAGTACGGCGACGACCGAATTAAGCACGGCGACAACCGATTTTAGCACAACAAATGAGGTAACCACGATGGAAACCCCAACCACCACAGTCACAATACCTGAAACGACTAGTGAGACTACAAACGAATCCTTGACGACGACAGCCAATATGGCCACTACCGGTAAGTTGGGCATATAAAGCTTATCTCCAGGGAGGGTAAGGTACAGCACATAGTTCTTTTCCTGTTCCTGATAAAGATGTGTGCCCTGTGTTTTTTTTTTTTTTTTACAGAAAACGTTGATTCGTTAAATAATTGAGGAAAGTGCATGTGATGTAATTCTTCTTTTATGACAGAGGGGGTGTTAATTTTGGGGATGCTTTTGTTGAAAATATTGGCTTCTTGTATCTTATGTCGACAACAAAGGATTCTCTGTTCCGATGATTTCAACTTTGCCTATTTTATTCATCAGCTTCAAGTATACTGACGTCACTCAATGCGTCAGCGCTGACGTCACCGGAAGCTGTGAGCGGTGCAGTAGCGGCTGTGGCGAATGCGGTAGGTATACGCTTTGATTATAAAAATAAGAAATTACATATAAATTACATATAAAGTGATTCGAAATAATTTTTTATGAATGAGTGATACATCCTCATGTCCCCTCAAAATGCGGAGATTATGTTTTTCGAATATACTGGTTGTTTAGGAAATGCCAAAAAAGTGTCCTTTAATGCTGCTTGATTTTTAAGATATTGTGATGTTTTTCTTATAGACCTCCTCCACGGCTTCAGAACTTCAACAGGTAAGTTATAAAGTTCTCTATTTATCACAAATAATAAAATAAAACTTCTTAAAGTACCTACCAAATCATGGCGAAGCCCTTCCTCCCCCACGTCTTAAAATTTGACAAGTAAAATGATTTCCTTTGGATATCATCGGTCACTGCGGTCTCATCGACATTGATCAGATCATAAAAAAATGAATCGCCACCAATATATATATATATAACATTTCACACGTTGTATTATATGATTGCTGCGTTACCATATTATATCACTCATACCATTTCCCAGGCGAGGGATGTCGTCGTCACAGCCATCTCCTCCACAATCAGTTCAGTGAACGACGCGGCGGGTTTGAACAACTTGGCCTCCTCCTTGTCCAGCATCACTAGTGCTTCGGCTGACACCATCACTGAGGACACCATGGTGAGACTTTGCACAGACGTTTAAAATCTCTCTGATAGGAGTCCTAAAGGAGTCTATGTTAATTCTACTCGTACTTTTAAAATAAATGGAAAATGTGGATAAAGTGGACATGTTTATGCACACACACACACACACACACAGACGATGAGAGAGAGAAAGAGAGAGAGAGAGAGAGAGAGTAGGGAGGTTGATATTTACATTGAAAGCATTGCAGTTTTATAGAGTCTTTAAAATCAATTTCATATCGTTGCAGGATAAATCCGTCCTTGCTGCAGAGGCGATCACTTTGAAACTGTCCAGCGCCAACATCAGCACTGCTGAGTTAACTACAATAAGTATAGGTAAGTAACTGAGGCAATTCAATTCATACAATTTTATAATAGTAATAACATACATAAATACAACAAAAACCGTATCCACAAAAACATGGCGTATTAATTATAGTCTTTTTGATAAGATGATCCTGTGCACGTACAAAACTCCTAAATAAATCTGTATATCTATGTTATGGAGCAGTTGCATATATACAGTACCTAATACTACACCCACTTTCACTTTCTTTATAATGGTTTCCATGATATTAAATGTTTCAGAGGTAGTCAATTCGATCAGCAACGTTATGGACAACACCTTAACGGACTCAGGCAACGAAACCGCCAATGAAACTGCGGGGAAAACAGTATGTCAAATTTGCTTTTAAATATTGTAGTTAATAGACGCTATAAAGCTTAATGACACTAGGTTTAATTTTGTGATGTCCTTTTTCTAGATGGACTACCTTATACAGGTATATATACCATCCACTCACATTTTAGCCAGTGGTGCATTCTGTCCAAAACGGATTTAAATGGACGTCAAAGGCGCTTTAATTTTTATCGGAATCACTCATTATTGTTCTTTTATCTCTCCTTTCTCCGTCCCTTCCTTCCTTTCATCGTCCCCCCTTCCCTCCTTCCTTCTGTCTTTCTTTCGTTCTTACTTTCTTTTACAAGCACGTTGTCACAATATATACTCCCTCCTACTAGGCAAGAGCAGAGAAAGCCGTCCAGGTTCTCAACACAGTAGTGGACACAATCATAGACACCCTAAACGAGACTTCACCGCCGGTCATTATATCAAACGCCCTAGTGGACATTATCGCCCAGAGGGTGGGCGGCAGTCAAGCAGGTGTACAGAATTTTACGACCACCGCTGTCCAGGTTTCCGTGCCGGGGAACTTGGAGACGAACAGCTCTGTTGACGTGAAGGTAAATTGTTTGATATCATATCTATATAAGAGGGGGGATGAAAATTATGATTGTTGTGGTAGTTTAGGATGTGTGCGAAGAAGTATTTATACGCATATTTTACGTTTTGATGCAAAGTACTGAGTAGGAAAACCGAAACGTAATGCCAGAGATTAAAATGTCGGTTTTAGCTGGTGATTTGTAAAATGTTCAAAGAAGTACTTGTAAATGGATGCGTATTTAAAACGAAATATTTGTGTAATTAAGAAGAGTTAATGAGAAAGAACGAGCGTTACAAAGGGTCAGACCGTGCATACATACATTTAAAGGAAGATATACAGATAGGGATACCCCCGGTATTTGCGCAGTACTATATTTGGTTAATGTTTGGTTTAATTGAAAAAGAAACTTACTTGAATAACACATTTGATCCATTTTGCTTTTGATCTTAATTATATAATACTCCTCATACCTACTATACCTATTCCAGCTAATGTACTTAAAGAGGAACCCGTTCACCGCGTCTTCAGGGGGTGAAAACCTCACAACAGGCCTGCTGCAGTTCGAAATGAAGACGGCGACAGGTGAGTTAGTCCCTCTTGGGTCATCTCAAGTTGAGGCCGAAATGACCGTCCCGATGACCTTCGCCGAGGCAATCGCTAGCTTGGTCAACATGACTACTGACCGAGGCGTCTCCCAAGTGTTGACCGTTGACAATTCGGCCATCTATGTCGTTGTGACCCTCCCGACAAGTCTGAATCTGGTCGTCCTCGGGAAGGTGGGAGGCGAGGCCACCAAACAGAGCTATGATTTTAAGTATTCCACGTCGTCAGTGATCGAGTCAAGGGACGAGAGAGTGAACCTGACAACAACGTTCGTGAACGGCTCCCTGGAAATGTTTATACCTCAATCGACGATAGATGGCGTTTCCACGCTGGGTATATCTGTTTTCCTAGGGACAGGTAATTAACGTGGGAGTGTTTTTTATAATTATAAGGTTTAGGGGGCATTGTTTACTGTAGGAGTAATAAATGAGAATTCAGTTAATTTATTATAAAACGTATTGGAATTGGGCGGTCTTTTATATTTTTTTAATTTTTAACATTAAAAATGTTACGTAATATCATACATTATATTATTACAAAATGACACAGCAATCCCAAGTTACTCAAAAGTAAAATACCTACATATTGAACATAAATCTTTTAATTACTGTATTTATTTGCATGAAATTTTAATTCAGATGACACTGAATTCTGACGTATCCAAAAATTTCTTTGGATGTAAAGTCGATATTTCTTAAATGCAGCTTCATCTGCCCAAACCACTGGGACCAGCCGGAGACGACTGCTGGCGACGGTCGCCGATTCCAATGTCACCATTTTGTCAACTGCCATCAAACCGAGTTTTTACAACAGCAGTTCTAAAACGTGGGGCACGTCATCCGGGCTACAGGTATGGAATCAGCTCGTCTTGCAATTTAGAGCTCATGCTTTTAGTATATGAGAGTTAAATATGCGCCTTGTATTATATGTATGGGCAAAGATATGGATACCCCAGTACTTGAAATTGTTTTTATAGTGAGTAAAAGTAAACCTGGAAATTTTTGCTCCTTTTGTATATGACTGTGGTTATAAAAATCGCGCCTAGGGATCGACATAACAGGAAATTCACTAGTATCACATAAATGTCTCATTCAATATTTGGCATAATTCATATTTCAAATCTTGCAATGGTTATTGTAGTTCGCAGACCTTCTTTTCTTGTTTTTTTTCTTCTTCCTTATACAACTTATCGTCAAACACGAGCCATTGAGGTAATAAATAGTTTGCTAATGTGTTTATTTTTTTTACTAAAATGTGTATATATGTACAATAAATTCACCATTACGAAGCTCCAAAGCCTTTATTTAATTATATTAATATATATCAATTCCTGTTTCAGATAAGCGGGGCGTCACAGTCAAGCAAAATCATCTTCAAGAGCAACTTCTTCGGTTCTTTCGCTGCCGGACTTTTCATCCCTCCCAACACCATCGACTTCGATAAAGTATTTGGCAACTTCGGCGCTCTCCTGGCCCAGTCTCCGCACGTCCTCATTCTCATGTGTTCCATTGTGGCCCTGTATTTCTTACTGTTGATCTGGGCAAGGAGAAAGGACAAGCAGGACATGCTGATGGTGAGTGGTTGGTTAGAGCAGTTTCACACCTAGCGCAATTAACAATGCAGGTAACACAATGTGAGACTACTGGTGTGCCAGGAATCATAGTCCGATTCCCATTACTTTATACAGATGACATTCGTCCTATATAACTTGTAGTTATCACTTGGGACGTCGGACGTCTATTCTTAGCACTACCATTCCTGTCACACCAAAGCAGCAGCAATGTTTCATTAACATCGTAAGACCAAACATTGATATTTTAAACTTTATACCTTGGTCTTTTTCGATCCAAACTAAACCTGATACAAGTAAAGTAGCAATACGTTCTAACCGTTGACCAGTCCTGCATTTAATAAAACAGATACAGCACTTTATTTTACTGGACAATGATTGATTTACCTTGGGTAGAAGAAAGCTGAAATTTGGTCTAAACAAATGCACTAGCTGTCGCCCATGAAGTTCTTTCCAAATAAGAGCATTGCTGATAAAAATGTTACATTTGACGAACAGTCCACATTTTAGCCCTTTTTTTCATAAAATGCACATTGTTGTATATCGTTCTTAATTATATATTAATCATATCATATGTTTTCAGTGGACACATCACCATGTGTTGGAAAACGAGCGCATGGATCACCAGCACTTCCTGATCAGCGTGTTCACTGGGTCCAAGTCCCCCAAACACACTAAGGTGGTGCCGTTTGTTATCCTCTACGGCACAGAGGGTAAGACGAGACCCAAGGTACTTCTGGACTTGCGCAGAGAGGTCTGTACAACATGTACACGTAGCTGGTTGAGATGAAATTGCGAAGTTATGAAAGATAAACAAAGGAAGAATCTACGTGTATATAACCTTTGTATTTAAATAATATTTGGTTTACTTTTATCTTGTAATTTTAACCACTTTTATATTAGTTTTCATTTTATATATTTGAACCTGTGGTTTTTAATTTGTTTTATATGCATATGCAAACAATGCAGAAACGCATGTGAAGCGTGGTTTTAAGAAATGGATTATTACCATTATTATTGTTTTCTGAATGGGAATAATTACTTTAGAGAAAAGACTTTTGTAACGTAACTGGTGGTGGTGTTATATTTGTTATGTTAGCGATTGGGAATCACTCATAACAGTGCAATGGATAAATTGGCTACATGTATATGCTATAAAAGATCTAAAAATGCTTTTTTCAGACTTACCAGAAGGGAAGCGTGTATAACTTTGTTCTGTCTACACCTCGTACCCTCGGTAAACTGACTCACCTCCATGTCTGGCACTGTGATCTAGACAGCAAGGCAGACTGGTTTTTAGATCGGGTTATAGTATACGACGTGCAAAGGAAAGAGAGGTATGGGACCATATTGTATACTTAAATGAGAAAAAGGACATGTATGAATAAGAAAACAGACCCAGAGGAGTAAGTCCGCCCAACTGATTAAATCAGCACCCATTTAAAGCCTAGTTGTTTCGGTGATAATGGGAAATGGAATATGTACATTTCGAAGCAATTTATGAAAAAAAAAATTGGACATCATGTTGTCTCAAAGGTAATCACGAGTTAAAATGAGCAATTAATACACACTGAAAAAAAGCTCTTTCGATCCAGTTTACAGCTTGGAATTTTCCTGGCTATGAAACAGTACATATTCACCAACGCAACTGTCAATTTAATAGTTTATTTCGTTTTTTATAAATAATCTACGTGTTCTGTGCGGGATATAGGTAAAATAGGCATTTTCTCATAACTTCCAGATCACTCTTCCTCTGTAACCAGTGGTTATCCCTGGACAAAGGAAGTGGACAAACAGACCACTTACTGTCGGCCGCAGACGATGGTTCGTTGGAGGACTTTAACTTTCTCCTCAAAAATAACGCTAGCCAAAACCTCTTTGACGATCACCTTTGGTTCTCGGTTGCCAAGCGACCGACACCGAGCCGCTTGAGTCGAGTCCAGCGTCTGACGGCCTGTCTAGCCGTCTTGTTTCTGTGTATGATATCCAACGCCATGTTTTATACAGAGAGTGAGGATACGGCGAATGGTATTGTAATCGGCCCCATCGTTATAACATTCAGACAAGTCTATGTAGGGTTAATCAGTAGTTTATTAGTCGTTCCGCCAACTTTTGTTATTCTGGAAATCTTCCGAAGAAGTAAACCCAAGACTACGAGCAGGACTATTTTTCCTTATACCAAAACGCATGCACCAAAAGAGGAAGTGAAACATCCGTCATCGAGTACCATTTCGAAAGAAAATGGCGAATATTATGAAGCGGTGGAAAAAGCTCTCTTGATTTGTCAGAATTACAAAGTCAAACACGACAAGCTGGAATTCAAAAACCAGGTTTCTCATTTTGGAGAGAAAGGTGCTGTTGCAGACGATATTAAAAGCCCTCCCGAGGCGACGACAGCGCCATCTGGAAAGAAGTCAAGAAAACCACTTCGTTTCCCCTGGTGGGCCATCGTCTTTGGTTATATATTGTCATTTCTGGCTATTGCAACGTCGGCTTTCTTTGTATTGTTGTACAGTCTAGATTGGGGTGCCACCAAGTCTTCTAACTGGCTTTTATCGATGTTCTTTGCTTTCACGGAGTCTGTGATCATCGTTCAACCATTAAAGGTATGTGTGTGTATACATACTACTAAAATGGAATGTATCTGGCAGAAATGTGTTAAAAATCCTTCTGAATTAGCCTTTAGTGCTAGAGCGTTTTTGCATAGCGTGTTAAATAGGGAACTAAAAGTATATACATGCACAGTATTTTAATTTGAAGCTTCAGCATAGTCAAATTAGAAACACGATCTTGTGTCTGTAGGTAAATTGGATTCTAGTAATTCTGTCTTCTTCCTCTTCTTTTTATAATTATCGAAATATATATGTTGATTTGGTAGTTTTTACTTAAAATCCCCCTTATTATACCTAGGTGATTGCCGTAGCTGTGGTGATGTCGATGATACTGCGCATGTCAGGAGACGGAGAAACGGAAGATGACGTCGTGATTGCTGATCACGAGCTTCCGCCTAGAGGATGTAAGCTTTTAGAAATATCCGTGATATTTGTTAATGGAATATATAAATACAATGAGATGTTTGATTTAACACGCGCTAGAAAGTTTATTAACTGGAGAAAACCCGTCGGTATTTTTATGTACGCATTACGCTGTACAGATTTAAATACTTACAAAAGGAAATTTTTTGTGCATGTCTTAATCTTTAAAAAATACGCACCAAAAACGTGTACCCACACCATTTAATCATTGCTATGATACAACGTTCTCTATGGTGATTTTTATTTCATCAAGTAAAACATTACATATATATTTCATTCTCTACTTTCAGATCCCATACCGAAGCCGCCTTTCATTCCCGTTGGCGACACCACAATAGATTATGCCTCGGAGGAGCGTAAACGACTACGACGAAAACACGACGCTCAGCTGTCCGGATCCCTGAGAGAAATTTTCATACATATCATCTATCTGATTCTGCTCATCTTCATCTGTTTTGCCAACAGAGATAATAACTTCTTCCTTCAAAACGAGGCGTTGCGGAACAGCTTGGATCAGTACGAGACCTCTTCGAATTCGGTATGTGCATGTTGTGTATGGCGTTAGCTGATTCCCGGGGGTGGGTATGGGGGGTACGGGGCAGGGGGCAGAGGGCACGTGCTCGACTCTCGGAGTGGGATGTACCCATACTTTTCTCCCTATCCACCCGCCTTCTTGAAGGGAGAAATATGAGCGATACAACACTAAGACATTTTTCCAAATCTGCCCAACGTGTATAACAGAAAAAAGGTTGTCCATTGTTTTATATTTGTCTCACTTCGTTGTTGAAATATCTTTTCCTTTGTTCCCCCCTCCCCTAAACAAAACCATGGATCCGCCAGTGTGTGTAGCGTATGGATTATTTTGAAACTTCTTGATTCCTGTGATACTTTTGATTTATATAGAGGTACAGGTACATTGAAATGTTTTAAACAGGCGTTATTGAATTTGCATTTAATAAGAGGTTCCAACTAGAGAAAAATACTATATTGTTTAAACTTTAAAGGGTGAGTTAGCTGAACATACATTTGCTACCTTTGAATGGGGAACTTTTAACAGAATACACGTTGTCAATATATATAATATATACGTACCCATAATCTCTTGTAGGTTTCACGGTTCGAAGCAATCTTTGCCTGGCTGAGCGACCGTATCTTGCCGATCGTGTTTCCTACTGTAAATTACAATAACGATGCCCTGGACACGTATGACCAGCAGTTCATGAAGGACATCTATGGCCTGAGACTTGGACCACTGCGTATACGACAACAGAGAGTGGTGGAAGGTAGGATTATATGTGTATAAAGTGCTGTTTGAAGGAGTTATAGTTTTGACCATGGGATGGGAGTAATGCTTTAGACTCTTACGTATCTCCCCGTGGTAAAATTAATAACACCACACATATTTATTGTTATATATTGCCTGGGTTTTCTCTATATGATATTGCCGACCATGCCATCATGATTGATTTGATAGTATCATTTTTAAATAAAAATACATTTCATAGTATATATTCATATATAAAGAAATATCTGGTGCCATGCATACAACCCCGATCTCAGTGATTCGGGGTCTAAGTCCCGTTGATATGCACTGATGAATCCTGCCCTAGATTTTAACCCAGTGACATCAAGTTTATCATAACGCTGTTTGAATCTGACGGAGAGCGGCCGGAGTAACAGGAATGGAAGTCCGCTAGGAACCGTAGTCCGCTTCCCATTACTTTGTACATTCGTCCCATATACTAACCCCAATACTCCAACTAACCCTCAGCTTTACTAATCATATGGGAGAACGGACTTCCATTCCTAGGACATCCATTCCTGCTACACCGGACCCCAAGTTTCTCAACACCAGAATAGGGTACCATTGGAGTAAAGAGAAGACAACGATTACGCTGTATATTATCCCCTATAGACTCACCATTGTCTGTGTTGCTAGGTTTTTTTCACACGTCTTATCATCTGTTTCAGAGTTGTGCACGGCCGATTTTCCCCTTAAGATGTCATTCAATTCTTGCAACTCAGATTACCGCGTGTTGAAACAAGACAAGAATAGTTATGAACCTGGTGAGTTAACACGCGTGCTTCTTCTCTGAGTATACCTTTGAAGGTGGAATTTATCTCTAAGGAACTGCGTTCTGTTTTTCTGTAATACACGCGTTCAAAGCCTTCTTAACATTGTAACACAAGAAAACGGACAATCTCAATTTTGATGATTGCAGTTGCTTTTATTTTTAATAGCTACTCTTGCTTTTAATCATCATATCAAATGTTTTGAAAACCCGTTATAATTAATGTTTGAATACTAACCTTTAATGTTTAGCTTGGGAGGTTCCAACAGCAAACGTCACAGGAGCACCCTCTCTTGGCTTTAATTACACCACACCGGACGGAGACAAAGACATGGCGGCTACGGGAATGTTTGCCACTTATGAAGGTGACTGATTTATTTTTGTCTTTCGTCAACTAATCATTAACACGAAATAGTACCAAAATTAATGCAACAATTCCAATACGATGACATTACCTCACTGGTCATGCGTATGCGTGGTAAGGAGATGATTTGAATTTACAATGCTGGGTATTATGCTGATTTTTTGCAGGGGGCGGTTACTTTGTGGAAATTAACTCCTTATCACAGGGGACAAGTGTTCTGGCCACGTTAAAGGCGGACAGCTGGATCGATCGCCTGACCAGAGCCATCTTCGTCGAATTCACCATTAATAACATGAACGTCAACGTTTTCTCCATGGTGAGAATTAAGGTGGAACTTCCGGTTGTGGGCGGTATTTTCACCACCAGGGAACTGGTCAGTTTTCGGCCCTACCCCTACGTGAATCCATTCGACTTCGTCCTGCTGGTCATCCAGGTGATTTGGGCGTTGGTGGTGTTTTATCTGCTGGTCAAGGAGGTCATTAAGATGGTCAAGACGGGGGTCCAGTACTTTAGGGAGTTGTGGCACTACGTGGAGTTGTTGGACCTAGTCTTTGCTGTGACCAGTATGGTCTGTTTTGTCCTCAGGACCGTGTACATTATTCGCTCAGTTGAAGATGTAAAAAATAACCAAGGTAATTATTCACCGCTAAAAGACAATTAAAGTGTATGCTTGCCATTTTAACCGTTTTTTAGTATTTAGAAAGTTGTGTTCAAACTTGTGTTAGAACAGTACTGGTAAGATGTCAGAACAGATATTTGCCTCTGGCCCTTTACATGGTGCTCTCAGTACTTTTATACACACATTATTTACCATGGCACCATCTATTTTAGGTCGCTTCGTCGGCTTCGATATTGTAGCCAACTGGGACTATGGCTACTCAATAACCATCGCATTTAGCCTTTTTCTTGCCACTCTGCAGCTTTTCCGACCGCTTTCCTTCAATAAGCAACTAGCCATTCTTCGGGCGTCTCTCTCACGGTCGTCAATATACCTCTTTACCTACGGCCTTATCATCGTCATAATTTTAACCTCGTTCGGAATCGGGACTCACTTACTCAGTGGCGCCACCTTGGAATCGTTCCGGACGTTCGGGGCGGCCCTCTTTAATCTTTGCGGGGTCATGCTGGCCGTTTTGGACTACGAGGACGTCGTGCCGGAAGACACATTGTTGCTAAAAGTGTTCTTTATGATGTTCGCTATGGTGATGAACTTTCTCATAATAAACATGTTTATATCTGTGATAAATGATACCTTGTACGAGATCAAGTTGGACGACTCAAAACAGGATTATGACAAAGAACTGGCGGATCATTTGACCATGAAGATTGATACCTGGTTCCGGTCGCTCTTCAAAAAGAAACCAAAACATCAACAAGTGCGTCCCGAACGGAAATATTCAAGTAAGTAAAATAAACGTGCGTTTACATAAAATATTAAAGCACAAATCAACTTAAGAATAAATGAAAAAGATTGACTTAAAGAAGGCTTTTTAAAAAGTGTCCCTTCACGAAGCATTTGAGATGTTTTTGCATAGGTTTTGGCTCTTATATAAACATTTTCTTGTTATCCAAAGATATAACTTATTAAAATATTTTAAAAGTCGCCAGTCAACATTAAAAAACACAAAATACCGTTCGTAGATTTAACGGATAGTTAAATTTATTAGCAAGTATGTATGTAAATATCTAATGTACTGTATGGCATGAATGCTTTCGTGGGTTATAGTCTTCAATTGTTAGTGTAAGTTACACCCTAATGTTGGTTTATTTCTTCAGTTTTATTCACGCTTTTTTCTATGTGCTGTAGTGAAAATGAGTGCCGAAGAAACTCCCGCCATAACAGTAACCTCGCCCAATGAACAGACGAGAGATATTTCACCGGGTCACGTGCTGCCAAAAGAGTCTAAACTCTACTTGGAAATGTCCTCGGAAACTCCAAGAAAAAAGAAGAAAAATAACACGAAGAACGTAATTGCCAGCAGGCGCCATGTTGTTATCCACAGCCAGACTGCCCAGGAGTACATATTGGACAGCGGGACGAGGGAAAGTGGGGAAGTCTGGCAGAACTTGGTCGATCGTGACGTAGATACCACACTGGGGCTCTTGGACAAGGTGTGATTTGTTTTAGTTTTAAGCGAGATATTTTGAGTTTTTTTTTTCGGAAATTACTGGGGCATTCTCTATCTCTAACTCTCTCTCTCACAATATTAGAAGGTCTCTACATATTTTTGGCTGAACTTATGCTAGTATGCAGACGTATGGTAGCCTGAAAGATCCACCTGGTCGTTAAGCTTATTATTACTACTTCAGATCTATATTTAGATTTACATTTGTCTCTACATTCTTGTAATGGTATTATAAAATATAAACAAACGTAAATCCTACTGGTATGTGTATCAGTATAATATTAAGGGGCTTTTTCATCATCACATTTGTAATTTTTGTGTACTAATAAATGCGTTCCCCTTTTCAGATGAGGAGCAAATTTTCCAAACTGTTTGACCAGTTTGTTGTCGCAGAGGAAACTTCGCCAGAGCGAATGTTCCGCGAAATTATGGAAGAACATTTATTAGAAAAACGTCAAGCGGCAAACAAGGCAGAAGAAAGCGCATACATGGAGCGTAAAACAAAAAGGTGCGCGCGCAATTTACCAATATCATTTGTCGACGAGAACTCTCGAGAACATAAGAGAACTGGGAAACGTGGACACTCTGTGGCCTGGGCAATGGATATTGAACAGAGTGATAAAACACCACTGAAACAGAACGGTCACTTGGTGGATGTTGAAAAATCTGGTCATGACAAGCTGATATCTTCAAAGACAGAACAATCAAATCACGGGCATACTCCGGGGCATTCAGATGCATGGATTGTGAACGAATCTCCTTCAAATCACTAAATTTTCAAAACTTCATACAGCCCCATAAAGGATATATCAGAGCATATAATTATTTGAAATTCTGCCGCGTTACTTAGCACTTCACAGAAGTCTGTATAGATAAAAACAACCGTATATAAACCGTTATAATTGAAGCGGTTATACCTAACTGAATGTATTGTTTAAAAGTAACATGAATGTTAACCGTTGGATTGGTTAAATGGTCAACTGAATATTTGGTGGGGTGTATACTGACCGAGTGAATTTTTAAATATTGAACGTACTTTCGGATATATCGGTGCTTATTTCTGGTGCCTTCGTCCCTGGAATAAACTTGGAATGTGATCTTAAGGTACATAAGTGTACATTCGAATATGCAATACAGTATATTGTAACGGAATTCATCAAATTTTGCAAATAAATATTTTCAGGTAATTTACTAATTTTACAGCGCATTTAACCAGTGGATTGGTTTCTCTTCACGTTTAATACTCTGATTAAATCGCTTGTGAGGTCAGTGCTCTTCTGCTTATTCGAGCTACAAAACTTGTGTGACTTCCATGTAAGCTACCGGTAATAGATGAGATCTTTGAAGATTGTATATTGGATAAGTGATCAAGATTTTACATACATGCATGCATGGTGATTTTTGAGAGGTTACTCTGCAATGCTTCTCCATCCTTTTCCCGTCCCCGATTTTGAGTAGTCTTCGAACTGAGGGAGCATTACAATATTAACTTCACGACTGATGGCCGATTGCCCTTGATCCGCGCCTGTGTATACTATCAACTTGCTAACCCCGTTTATTTAAAGAATAATATGCGTTTCTCAGTTCCTTTATAAAGAAGTCAACAAACAATCAAACCAGGGAGTAAAATGTCATTTTATTCTAGTGCAGGAAATAAGAATTGCGCAAAAGCAAAAATATTACAATGTTAATATGACATGGAACATTTCCTCTGTATGGAAAGTATACTTGTGACATGCACATAGCATTAGCTGGTGAAAAAAAAAACAAAAAAAACAAACTAAAATTGTTTTCGTATACATAGGGGTTTATACATCAACAACATATTATCTGTGAGAAGGAAATTTATTCTACGTCACAAATATTAATCAAATAATCAATGCATTTAAAACGTGTAAAACCGACCTAGAGTGTGTTTCAACGGCCAGTCACTATATAATGCCTCAATTCATATCAACATAGAAAATCGTACGTTTGATGAAAGGCAGTAATACGCATGTTGTAAATGGAATGCATTTTTATGTTTACTTCTATAACCACATGTACAAAGACACACATTTTAATTAAACCAAACCAAAAAGCTTATATTGTACATAATTATATAAAAAACCAACAGGGCCTCAACAAACTATTGCTTTTTGTTTATAATGATAAAAAATAATAATCATAATCATCATTATTTATCTCTGTAACTAATAGGATTGTATATGATAAAAATAGCTAAAATACATGACAATGTCAACCTATAAACATTGAAATATCAAATCAAACATCAAATGGTTAAAATATCAAATTAATCCTTGAAATGCTTCAATAACATCATTGCATCTTCATAACCTCAAATGTCATTTTGAGTCAGAAAATATATGTCCTCCAATTGGAAGTTCAGTTGAGGAACCTTTGTTAACATATTTCCAACCGAAGCTAACCGTCTATACACTTTACTACAGTTTCTTCATGATTATCTACACTTACACAAGACCCATAATAACTCTTTAAAGGTCCATCGCTTGTATATTGTGAGCTTGATTCATCCATTGGTGAAAGGGGTACCATTTCACAATCTTTCTCCATCATGTTATATGTATCTCCAGCATAGATTTTAGGTTGCATAGATTTTAGGTTGCATAGATTTTTTTTGCAACACTTGAAAATGCATAAAATTAGATCTGTAAATAGAATAACAAAACAATAAAAAATTAAAATCGATAAACATAAAACTGGAAAAAGAAACAATCCAAACTGCACTACATCAACACAATATAATACCTCCTTACTTATACCTAGTGGGTGCCCAGAAGCAATACGTTCCATGGGTTGCACATATAAAGTCTTTAGAGCAGACCCCAGCGTTTTTTTTATTTTCTGTGAAGTCTCCACCATTTTCCTCCTCTTCTGTGCTCTTCGTGCAGGAACAGCAATATTGCCAGACAAAATAAATACATGTTATAAATAAAATGGAAATTAGCAGAACTATAAGTTTCTAAATACGCAATAAATCATTCGAATAACACTTGTCTGTCACGGTGATGGCGTCAAAGAGTCTGAAAGCAAACGAATGCCCTTCTTTACATTGGCTACATGCCGTACCCTCACGGTTCCCGCTACACCACTGTGGATTGTTACAAGTGAGCTCGTCGCAGCAGGTATAAGGCGCACATGCTATGCATACATAACGTTTCTCATTGCCTGAAACTACCTGTTGGCACCAATTATTGTACCGTGCGTGTAGATCTCCATCATAACAATAACCACCACCAGGGCAATCCAGACATTGAAAATCAGTCTCGTTAGCAGAAGCATGATCAGATATTTGTGCAGCGTCTAGCGTGTAAGTAGTTTTGGGGCATTTATAACACTGGAACATGTTCACATGAGCAAATGACATAGTCATATTTTTAACAGAGTTGTATTTCACAGGACACACAATCGTCGAGCCAAGGACAAGTTCAATGTAAAGTTTGGGTTTGTATTCCGGTACAAGTGGTTCCCGAGTCATAATGGTTATTGGCGACGAAGAGCCACTGGTGGCATGCACAGTGGAATTAGACAGGCGCAGTGAATCTCCTGATAATGAGTGAACAATACTTGTCGCGTTTCGAGCCAGGTCAGATAGCAAGATAGAATCTTTTATGTCGCATGTGTTGTGATACTCGTCTAGAAACAGAGTGGTTCCCATTAATGCAGAATTATTGACAAATGTACACGATTCTATGACGCTCCTGCTACCGCTAAGATACAATGCACCACCATAACTTACCTCTCCTAATGCCTTATTACCTATAAAAGTCGAGTTCCAAATTACAACAAGGGTATTCGATGTGGTCATGATGGTGACCCCACCCCCATGCCAATACCCAGTATTGTTCTTCAAGTACACATTATCCATGACAATATCCATTGAGCTCGTAGAACGACCATAGTAACATCGTATGTCTAAACCTCTTCCTTGATGGGGAAAGTAATTATTAGACAGGTTTACCCTTTTAAAATTGATTGAGGAATGAGAGTGTTCTGCAGAAACATGGGAGTGATTTATATTGATCAACACAACACCCATAAGAATGTCAAATGTTGTGTTTAAGGCAGTAGACAGGACTCCTCTATTATTGACAAAGCTTACATCAACTACAGATATAAAGCTCCAACGGCCTGATTGGATGTTTACGACACTGCCGTTTTGTAACTGCAAGTTGGATTCAAAATGGCACTCAGTCATGCATAGAATGAGACGAGTTTTAGTTACAAAATACAGACTGCTTGATGAGTAATGGCCAACGTTGTCAAGGAATGTACAACCTTCAACCTCAGCTGTCACGTCTTGGTTTGAAATGACATGAACCCCGTTAGAATTATTTTGAAACACACAACCAATTAGGGTTAGGAAAAGAAAACGACTGGAACTATGAGCTACGTGTTCGACAAAGATGACAGGCGAAGGTTTGGAATTCGGTGTAGAAACATGGGAGTCGTTGTAGTTCCCGTAAAATGCTATGTTTTCTAGTGTAAGTTTAACAGGACCACTGACAGTTATGGCAGATCCACGGCATGGTATTTCGACTTGATGTGCTGTGCTGCCATTGACAAATACTATGTTCTTCAACGTCACTGATAAAGTATACATAGACGGTGATTGAATCCAAAATGCAGAGCCCCTTTTTTGACAGTCAATATAGGCGTGGTCTTCAGAGCAATTATCCCAGGTAGACAAATGTAGTGATGGGTGTTCTGGGTATCCTGGAAACATGGATGCTACTATTATTCCACCTGGTTGGCCATTCGGTCTGTCAGGAACACATTCATAAAACGTATTGTTCCGTCCACATTCCAACAAAACAGAGATACTGCCGACACCCCACTTGGTTTGAATCACATGTGTATATGTTCGACATGGATGACTTCATAGCCGGGCGGGTCACTTTAATACGTACGATACAAAAGCGTAGATACTTTATAGTCCCCCCCCCAAAAAAAAAAAAAAAAAAAAAAAAAAAAAAAACTTAACCATTAAACCATGTGAGTCATATGTCAAGGCTTAGGGCTATTTCCACATACATTTGAGGTGAATGTACCTTTACGAATTATATGGCCTCTTTATTGTTCCTATAACCGAAATGGCTTCATATCTTGACCTGCAAACTAATAACAGTATACATCCCCTCTGATTTCCTCAGTTATAACAAAAACAAAATGCATTCATGGCACCTAATATTGCACAACATCGTAATTACAAACTTAAAGTGAATAAAATAGGAAAGGTAAAAATCCATTCACGGGATTTGGGTAAACAGTGTGTCAGCTGAAACAACAGACACAGCTGGCCTGTCTATTCTATAGGAATAACCTTGAATTGATTAAATATGCAGTGAGAAACGCAGGTACTACTTACTATAGCTCGCTATCTATTGTTAAACCCGACTGTTATTATCTTTCGAACAAGCTTAAAGCGTGCCTATACAATTACTGTGTCTCCGGCTGCCGTTCAGAAACACTATGTCGAACATATTTTGCTACAGTGAGAAGCATGGTACACTAGCGACTTGTTTTAGATCACTCAAGAAAGGATGCATACGTGCGACACCAGAGGAAAAACAACCAAGTATGCATCTGATCCTTTAATAGTAATTGCACAGTGCATGTTACTAGACCTTTGTCCTAACTCAGTAGTTAGGAATAGGATGTTTGGATAAAAAACTTCTATTCAACTCGCTTAGACCTAGGGCATGATGCTATCATCCGATGAAACACGTAACTGAACCCTCTACCTGTACCTGAAGTCCCTTTAGCTGAAACAAAAACTGCCCCTTGAACATGTCCATTTTTTAATCGTCAAATGATTTGTGATTTCATTGAACGTCTTTGATCGAAAGCTTTCAAGTGACAATAACCGAACCGTGTGTTGATTATTTATTAAAGCGTAATTAAGTTTATTCAACATGAACTATTTTGTAAACGATACTTGCCAAGATTGAGCTTGGATTGATCACCGTCACTATTTAGCTACTCGCCTATAATGCGTGCTGAACGACAGACAACTTAAAAATATTATCTGTGTAACTGTGCAAATGAACGCATTTAGTTAAAATATAACGAAGCCGGCATTTAATCCATCGAACATATTTATTAACCCATTACAGTGACGTCATATTTGCTCCGTAACACTAGTCCAGCAGCCATACTGGAGGGAAAGAACTACGGGGATTAGTAGCGTAAATATAGGTAAACCAAATAAAATAAACTAAAATGCATATCGCGATCAAGTACACCAAAAGGAAGAGTGTATATACATGTGAAAACTACAGCTGATCAGTGGGATCGACCCATATAAACTCAGGACAGTCCAAAGACAAGAAATCCTGATTTATCCCAACATCGTGGAATTGTCAGAAGCTAGTTCAGTTATCTTGTACTTCATTTTTCTTGTTCACTGGATAATAACAGTTATTGTTTTAGAGAGTTTAATGTGTAATCATAAGTTCAACCTTTCATAGAAGCAACTTTTTACATAAAGGATAGATGTAAGGAGAAATTTGAGCTGACCATTGGGATCGACCCTTCAGGACTGAAAGAAGACAGTATGCAGGGTTGTCTTATAACAAGAAATATTGCTGTCAGATATGATTTAACTGAACAGCGTGAAGCTGTCAGAAATTATTTCAGTATTCTTGTACTTCATTTTGGTTCATTAGGAAGTACATGTAACATGGCTGTTGTTTGAGAGTTCAAAGTTTTATTATGAATTCAACCATTCACATTAGCAACATTTTATTATAAGTCCAGACATTCACAGAAGCAAGGCATTTTTCAAACTTATGATATCCAATGTAGCATAACAACAAGTCAGTTCATGAATTGATCTTCATTTAATTAAAAATATAGGAAAATGCACTTTTTGTATAAATAAAAGTTAACATAAAATGCAAAACATTGTTGACATTGTTGCACAATTCAATGACAGATTATCAGGGTCCCTTTCCTTTTGGTTGATAACACTGACATGAAAAATATTTCCATACTTTTAATGATGCAATGCAACATGTACATGAGCATATCAAGTCAAATCAAGTCACCATAATCTGTGAAACCTGTTTGGTATATTTTTATCTATGTCTACAGAAATGCTTGATTGAAGACTCAAATTGATATGTGCTGTGTGCAATAATTGTGTGTAGGTATGTACATATAAGTCCTTAGATGGTGTTACTAAGCAGTTTGTAATTTCATTTAGGAGAATTCCACAACTGGTGGTCAAAATTTAAAAAATGCGCAACCTAGAAGAGCTTAATCCTTTCTTGATACAGGACAGCCATCTGTTTCTTCATATCAGACCATCTGTGAGAAGTGCAGCATACAAAGTATTATATTTCTTGCAAACTTTTCCATATAGCCTTTAAAAATATGAGGAAGAAAAAGTGTTTTCATTTCTTCTTGTGCTTCTGCTCACAATTTTAAATAAATAGAATACCTATCCTTGTTGTTTGCAAGCTATCAGGATAACTTTAAAACGACAAATGAACAATTAAATAAACAAACAAATCCAATTAAATAACTCGTCATGCACTGAATTTCACTCTCCTGATGTTCAGATCCTGTCTCCTCAGCTGGTCACAAAGATATAGTATATTCTTTTGCTGCTTCTACCTTGTGTGCCATCTAGCTGCCTTTTGTACCTGCCACCTGTTTTTTTTTTTTTTTTTTTTTTTTTTTTTTTTTTTTTTTTTTGATAATCAAGATTTACTTGCACCCAATCATTCAGTGTGGCTTGGTGGGAAAATGCCAGATCAATTTCCTAAATGTAAATTAACAAAAAAAGGTAACAATAGTTATTTTTATTCATATTGTAACTTGAAATACAGTAGGAAAACACAGAATTTAACATTTTTCAAATTCATTTCATTAAGTTATATTTCAATTAAATGATACCTGAGCTAGAATATATACTTTCAAAACAGATTTACTCTTAACACTACACCAAATCTAAAATCAAGCCACTATAACTTACAAATACACATGACACAGGTAATTGATTTAATTGGGCCAGCTGAGCTGTGTACAAATGTACATTGTACTGTAGCCTTGACACTAATTGACAATAATGCTAACCAGGTATTAAAGAGGTAGATGACAGCAGATAAAATCCAAAGAGCACCATAACTGATAACAAATTACACCCAAGCCAATGAAGAGAGCCTTTATAATGTAAGTCGAAACCTTGCCTGGGTATTTCCACACGTTTTTACAACACAGTCTCCACCCAAACTTTTTGGGTACTAGTAACATGCAGTGTACGTGCGCTCCAAACTTCTACCCCTCGGTCTTTGGTTTTCTACTTTTTTTCATTTATGGTAAAGGCTGCACTGCTGGGTCTTCATTCTTTGCTGTAAAATAAATTAGTTTTATCCTTTACTTGTCCGATGAGTCTTGATTCAAAGCCACTCCTCGGTCTCTCCTCTGTTTACGATTTCCGTCCCTACACCTTGGATTGTTACCACTGCAGGCAGTCTGTGAACGCTTGTTAAGTTAGTTATCTTCTCTCTATCATATACCCTGCAGTAATTCATCATTTTACTCGGTTTAATATCAAAGAAAACACAAAAATAAAATACTGAATTGTACATGTAGACATGATCATGCGCAGCAGACGATTCCGGTCTCCCTCCAGCATGGCTGCCGTTTGTTTTGATGACGAGGGCTACAATGGGTTAATATTTGTTCTTTTAAACCCAGTGTAAGGTTAACGCCAAATCAAAGCAAGCCTTGCAGACTGGTTTTGTTTAAACTGTCGTGCATCAAGTAAAGCTAACTAAAGCCTGTTTCTACTTCGCAGTGTTCATCCCAGCCATAAAACTGCATGAAGGATAACAAGACTCCGTAGACCTGTGCTTCAGGTTTCCAGGAGTCCCGTGTAACACAATAATATTGAAGGCCTGAGAGTAATACATATATGAGGCCGTGTATGAAAGATTTAACAAATTAGAAATTCAAGAATTTAAACATGCTAGGTACATGCACATCACTTAATAAGTCATTTCACAAAAATCGCATCTAATATTGTTTAGATTAACCTTTACTTTTATCGATCTCATCCCATTGTCTTAACCACCTAAAAGAAATATAGTGAACATGAGGAAAAGTAACACGTTTACATGCAGGCGAAGGAGTTATACTTCAATATTAATCGCGAACAATATCAACAGCGACTAAAGACCGTTGTCTGTCTTTCACACTTTTACACAATCACACGAAGGTTTAATAAAGGGAGTTGCGGCGCGATATCTATCTCTTTCATTCGAACAAGCAAAGGGCTGACCCGAAGTAAGCTTTCTATACTAATGTCCTTTTTATTGTATATTGTAATTACTCTACTTGCTCGCCTCCATTGTCTTGTAAAAGTGACAAAGAAAGTGTTGTATTCACACACGAGTTGAAAGAACTTTGCATAACTCCTTTGCCTTAAGTTGCATAATGTCTTTCTCAAGGTTATAATTGAATATAGTCACTAGGTGCATTTCACTGAGTGTTTACAAGATCTAGCGACACATTTTATCGCCACGCGTTCTAGTTTGATTAGTTTAGAAAATTAAACAGTTACTCTGGCGGCTCTCCGTCGTTGCTATTAATCTGACATCGAATTTAGTCCAACATATTAGTAAATTCAGAATTATTAGCTAAAACGTAAATTGCGCTAATTTGTCAGATAATCAAAAATGCCGGTGATCCACGCGGAGGGTACGCTTTCCTGAAGGTAGCCGCGACGAACGGCGACGATATTTTTCTGAATAGTGAACCTTTATTAGTTACGAAAAGCCCCCTTTTCAACAGGCGCGTTTTACTAATTACTTCATGTCACAAAGTTAATTTATACAGGCAAAACTTTATTCAAGGAAATAGTTTCACGAAATGAACGAGAGTAAAATATAAGTCGGCACAAATATAAGGCATACAACAATGAGTCATGTTATGGATCATGTTATGGGCCATGTCGGATTATAATGGCATACCTTGATGCAAAACAGTCTATCGTTTCTTCCACCGCGAGTCCCTTTATTTAATGTAATGTATTACTCATTACCCGTTTCATTTGACACTCTCTCTTTTTATCTCCCTTCCCCTTTCTCTTGTTAGAAGGAGGGTAAATAATTAAGCACTCAAAATCTGCACCACCAAACTTCAGAAAAACATAAGTCGACGAACCAGTGGGCTGATCCACAACATCCGACACAGCAGAATGAATCAAATAACAGCTAGCACAAATTTATATGCAGTTAGCTATAGTGTCACTACATACATAATCAGCTGCACGCGCGAAGCTGTTGAACAAAAGGATAGTTCGCTACGGGAGACCGTTTGTTTACATAAGTACTCTAAGGGGGCGTGGCTACCCAGGCGACCAGGGGATTAGGCTAGTTACTATATGCCGTCAACAATCGTTTAGCGACCCAATCATTATACACTCTCTCTATTGTATTTTCCACCGTATTAATCGCAGTGTAATCTTCAAATGGTCCACGGGGTAAATGTACACATTCTTAATCCAAGTACGGTACATCTAACACCTGCCCATTCCCATGTTATCGAAACTATAAAAAATAATAAAATAATATCAAAAAAGTCTTCAACAAAGAAGAAATGTAATAAAAATAATAATAATAATTTATTAAACCAATAAAATACAAATGTATAAAATAGGAAATCTTTTGCCCTGTAGTAGCGCCATTGAAATATAAAGAATGAACATTAAAATTACATGTAAGAGTTAAAAATAGTTACTACCGAAGGATAAAAGCTATTTAAAAATCGCTTACTACCCTTAAAAGCCAAGAGTCTTGAATTGCTAGGTAAAAAATTAAAAAGGTTATGGGCTGGATGGGAACTGTCTGTCACTATTGATAATGTTTTCTTTTTAGTCCTGTCTAGATATAAAGTATGGACGGGAGTTAGATCTGTTCCTATTACAATCCCTGCAGTTTCGACGATCTTTTTTAACTTGTTTCTCTCCCCCACAGTTGCACGTCTATACCAAACAGTTACTGAATAAGTTAAAATACTCTCTAAAACACACCTGTACAAGTTCATTAAAATAAACACATTTCTGGTAAAAGCTTTCAATTTCCTTAAGAAATACATTCGTTGACGTGCCTTTTACAATACCTTCGTGATGTTATCGCCCGCAGGCTAACCTATTATTCAGCTGAATCCCTAGTAATTTATAATTAGAAACCTGTTCGACCGCTTTACCGTTAACTTCTAAGGGATTTTTACTTATCTGATTTCTTCTGATCATTTCTTTTGTTTTGCTCACATTTAATATCAAGTCATTGTCTGTGCACCAATTTACTAAACTTGTAACCGACTACCTGTATGACATCTCATCATTATGGTGTATCAAGCCGACTAAAGTTGTGTCATCGGCAAAACTTCATTAAAAATGTATTTTCCTCCCTCGCCACACAGTCGTGGGTGAATAACGTATATAAACAAGGTGACTGGGGTGTGCCAGTGTTTAAAACTATTGTGTCCGAGAAGTAAAAACCGACTTTTACTGATTGTTTTCTGTTTAAAAGAAAATCTAAAATCCATGTAATTTTTTGGGTCGTAACCTAACGGTATGGACGTTTTCTGCTTGTTTTGATAATTTTCATTTATGGGTAAACTTACAAGCTAATTAATGAACGTTTTGCTTATGAAACTGTATGTTTTAAGAGGTCCCGCGTGTGTAATTATCCTTAATGAATAGTATTTAATTATCTCTTACCTGTACACCCACTTTCTCTTAACGTTAGGTGACCTAAAAGAAGGCGTAAAACACTTCAAGCCCTTGCCAAATAAAGCTAGTTCCCTTTTGTGTGGATTTTCCTTTGTTGTCTACACAAAGAAATTGTCATAATCTATAAGGTGTCCCTCTTCGTCGTTTCAAACCGTTTCCATTTTCGCCAGTGTACTTTTTGTTTACATATTTTGGAAAATTTAAGGCCCGTTAACCAATTTGGCAAAATGTGCCTGATTTCCGCAAGTCGTCAGTAAAAATCAGATATCTTTGTTATCTCTAGGAAGAACGCAGAACAATGAATACACTCCGAGCCAATAAAAATCCGTGGTAAAAATGCTAATTTGACCTTTGTTCTATGAACAATGAAGTAAGGCGTGTTGTAAGATGCGTGGAGAAGGGACGGAAGAAGGCTTAGCTGAAAGGGGAAACCTCAAGAATACGAAAACAGCCCAGTATATATATATATATATATATATATATATATATATATATATATATATATATATATATATATATATGTAACAGCAGGCAGATCCATGATTATTTAAAGGGGGGGGGGGGGTCCGGAACGCCAGGCCTCTGATGCAAACCTGCCATTACCCCCTTGTTGTAGGGTTCGGGGCCTGCTCAAGGACTCCCATTTTTTTTTGTTGTTGTTTTGGAGAGCAAACAATGCCCTTTTGTACGGTTTAGAACTATAATTTAGTTAGTCAAAATTCGAATTTCAACAGGGGAATATTGGTGCGATATACATGTATTTTTCAGAAACCGAAGGGGGGGGGGGAGACCCCCCTGAACCCCTCCTCCTCTAAATCTGTCACTGAGCAATATGCATGCATGTGTACTCCAAATCTGTCTTTAAAGTCCTTTATTGATCACGCGCTATAAATGCAGTGAATTGCAATATAGTGATAGCGGTGAAAACAATATAATAGGGTGATTTAAAAGTAAGTACCTGTAGCAACATATGACGGCCAGCAGAGGGATGAAAGAGAGATTGTGGCAAAGCACCATAAATCATTATTATATACCTGTACTAGCACCTGTGATTGTGGTATAGTTTAAATATTACTTATTATTCCTAACAATGAGTATGTGATCCCCCAGATATGACAGCTTGGTAAATAAAGGTAACAAGGTGGTTTTGTCTGAGAAATACCGACATAAATAAACTCCTGTTAAAAAAAAGACACCAAGACTCATCTGCTTATCATCTAATATATATAAGATTTATGCCTGGATGTCTGGATGAAGGACAGCCAAAAGAACAAGTACAATGTAGGTATCACAATCTTATTCACTGTACACCACTACTGATCACATACACACTGTAAACAAGCTCAAAGAGAAATGCTATGGATACAACATTCCACTTTGCCTTGCCTTTGTTGACTTAGAGAAAGCCTTGGCTTTAATAGAGTCCCATTCATCGATTGAATCACTAACAGACAAAGGATTCCAGAATGGAAAGATTGCTATAAATGAGCAAAGCGTGTCTGTTTTCTCCATATTTAATACAGCCCTACAACCGTTGCGGCCCAAAGGCTTTATCATGAGCGCAGACCCTAATCAAGACTCGATCACAACCGGACGCACGACTTTCAGGATTGTACGTCCCCTGCGACTTTCGGGTGTTGCGGAGGCCGTGGAGGTCGTGGAGGTTTTGCTTCCTGTTCTCCTCTCTTTGGTATTCCACCTACCTTTTTTCTACTATGTAAACTTCTTTCTCTTGCCTTTGGAGGCATATTAAAAATTAAAACGAGCAAAAATTTGAAAATTGTGAAAATTGCTGTACACGTTACACAGTCGACGTTCATTGTAAAGACACGAGCGTGCGTCGTGCGCACGCCTTTTATACACCAGGCGAGGGGGTGACGCGCTTGCGACACATCCCCGGTGTGCCCTCGACTTTGTTCGTAAGTTGTGAGGGCGTGCGCCTTACTTAACACGCAAAGGGCACTTGCTCCTCCATTGCTTGCGACGTGCATCTTGTACAACGCGCGGGAGCAAGTTACGCTTGCGGCCTCGCTGTTCGCAGGCTGTTCGTAGAATCTTTTTGACATGTCCAACATCATCCGTGCTAACGGGCTGTCTGCGAACTCAAACTTTCGTAAGAAGGACTTGCGTGGGACTTGAAATTCTATGCAAAATTTGGACGCAAACAGCCCGTACGGCTGGTTGTGACCAAGGCTTCAAATACAAAGGGGGTCAAAACTGTTTATTCCTGGCGCCATTGACAGTGGAGTGACTGAATTTTAAGGCATCTGCTTTTCCCCAATGACACAACTACATGTATATCCATATATCTAGGACTTGTGGGAGATATGCTGGTAATAACAACGTGGTAGCGTTTTGCCACAGGCACCAATCTTAACACCTAAACGTCGGCGGACTTGGCAACGAAGGCGGGGCTAAGTCCGCCCTGCGGCGCCGATGTGTGGAATATAATCAAAATATAATTAAACCATAGAAAAAATGCCACACAGAGAAATAGTGCTTCACACATATGTAAAGGAGTGTGCCCTTTACATCGGTGTTTGTATATTCACCTGGAGGCTCTACCGTTTCATCCTGCCTTTGTGAAGAGTCATGTGTACTTCCACTTGGGATTTCATCTATTTTATCGAACCCCTGAAAACTGACGTTTGTATATCTACTTGTATCACTTCTGGTATTCCCACTTAGATGTTCTGCTGTTCTACCGCGTCCCCGATCACTGACATTTGTATTTTTACTTGTGGTATCCCCTGCTTCATCGCGTCCCTGATTACTAGCGTTTGTATTTTCACTTGGAGGCTCTGCTGCTTCATCGCATCCCTGATCACCAATGTTTGTATGTCCATCTGGAGGCACTGCCGATTCATCGTGCCTCTGAGAAGACTTATGAGTACATCCACTTGGAATTTCCTCTGTTTTATCAAGCCCCTGAAAACTGACGTTTGTATATCCACTTATGCCATTCTCTCTTTGGACGCGGTCTTGAGAGCTGGCATTTGCATTTTCCGTTGGGAATTGTTCTACTTGTCGACATTTGTCGCAGTAAAGACACAGCAAAGTTATAAATATAATAACCAAAGACAATTACGGTAGAATAAAAAATAGACAAAGAAATTGAAAAGCAGCCTCAGAATCATGTCGAGTTAATATAAGCGGGGGATAAGTCGTAAATTTAAGTTCTTCTACTGGAATATGAGGGACTACATTAAATATCCCGTCTGGGTAAAACACTGAACCGCGTGGCTTTCTTTACTGAGGTCAGATTTCACCTGTACCGCTGAACTGGTCAAAACAGAGTTTACAGGCATCATGAAGAGGCCTACGACAAGGCGTGTGCCACTTCTTAAATGACTAGGGTCAATGACAGCGTCACTATTTGGAGTGGATACAGCACTGGAGCCAAAACATTGATGGAAATCGTCGACGAAAACCTGAACCAGATCAAATAAATGATACTCTGGGAACCACTTGGCCATCATTTGATAGGGGCCAGTTTATAGGAACAATTTTAGGTTGCACGGTGAGATTGCCGGTTCACACAGAGCAATTTTAATAGCAGATTACTTACAGAACCAAGGAAATTAGCAGTTACCTTGGTCATCAATATCGCCATATTTGTACCACATAGACAATATGTGGGTAGGTCATTACTCGCAGAATCAACCAAATTGGACAAGTTTTAACCGTTGCCTGGAATTTGATTCCAGAATAAACTCTAAAAACCTACCCTTAAGAATGCCTTGCCGCTTGAAAACTTTGGTAGCAGCAAGACGAAGTCTTGCGTAACAGCGACCATTGCTGTGACTAGACATTGACATGAGGGGCCTTTGTGGGGCGTGTAACTCTTTTAAAGACGATAATTTGGAAAATATGGAGATCCAAAATATCGCTTTCAATTGTTGTCGTATGACTTAAAATAGGCGATGTATTTTTGTTTGCTTCACTGGCGAATTTGATTAATGAACTGATTTCACAATGACATTGAACAAATTAGAAAAAGTTTTTAAAACACGATTTTAATACTTATTTTTATTTATTAGTCAGCAAAATAGGAAAAACTCATTAATTATGATTTGGAGAAAATATTCCATATTAAATGCCAAGTCTATATAAATTTAGAATCTTAATTATGAAGTAAAAAAGCAGTTGTTCACAGTATCTAACCAAACACGCACAAACACACCTTAATATAAGGAGAACACACATGAACAAAGGGAAAAACAAAAGAGCTAGTTGTGCTTTATCAGCAGCTATTAACACCTCCTCACTAATAGCCAGTGGATGCCCAGTACCGAAATCTCCAACTTGAATAGCGTTTAACGCGCCGACTATTACCAAAGTTAAACTAGACAAGCCATATACTATATTGGCATAAGGGTACTTAAATGGTCGTGTCCAGGTTACAAAGAACAGATGGGCGCCACTGAGAGATATAAGGATAGGTATTCTTACCGCCTGGTTATTCAAAGTAACTTTGCTCACCGTGGTAAATATAAAGAGATATAACATTTCAAAACCTTCCCAAGCCGACAAAAGAAAACCGTGGAGGCAGGCTGTATTAAATCCGCACGTACATGTACATGTACAGTCGTTTTGATTGATTTTCTGTTCAGAACTTTGACCCTCTACATTTTCCTCATTTTTCTGTTCATCCTTTCGACCTTCTTGTGCAATGTCGTCAAATATCGTTGTGATACAGGCCATAAGTAACTTCGGTGGACATTGGCACTTACGCTTACAACGGCATTTGAAGAAGCAAGACATAATAAGCATCATAAGGCCAAGCGGCAATGTAGGTAGTCCAGGAAGGATACACAAAGAAAACCGAATTACAGGTAATTCCTGTTTACATTTTTCCTCACATGGACATTGATGACAGCAGTCATTTCGATCACAGTCTTTCTCACGTGGACATCTATGACAGCAGTCATTCCGATCACAGTCTTTCTCACGTGGACATCTATGACAGCAGTCATTCCGATCACAGTCTTTCTCACGTGGACATCTATGACAGCAGTCATTCCGATCACAGTCTTTCTCACGTGGACATCTATGACAGCAGTCATTCCGATCACAGTCTTTCTCACGTGGACATCTATGACAGCAGTCATTCCGATCACAGTCTTTCTCACGTGGACATCTATGGCAGCAGTCATTCCGATCACGGTCTTTCTCACGTGGACATCTATGACAGCAGTCATTCCGATCACAGTCTTTCTCACGTGGACATCTATGACAGCAGTCATTCCGATCACAGTCTTTCTCACGTGGACATCTATGACAGCAGTCATTCCGATCACAGTCTTTCTCACGTGGACATCTATGACAGCAGTCATTTCGATCACAGTCTTTCTCACGTGGACATCTATGACAGCAGTCAATTCGATCACAAACCTTCTCACATCGATTATATGATAAATACATAACAACAAAAGGGTAACACCCTAGAAATACAATTAACCAAACACTGACGCCAATCAAATGATCATTTGTCGAAGATATGGTACCATTAGTAAATTCCCTATATAACCCCTTCTCGGCATATGTAGGGACGAGGACGCTTACAAACGTAGGGGTAATAAAACCATAGAAAAAATGCCACACAGAGAAATAGTGCTTCACACATATGTAAAGGAATGTGCCCTTTTCATCGGTGTTTGTATGTTCACCTGGAGACTCTACCGTTTCATCATGCATTTGTGAAGAGTCATGTGTACTTCCACTTGGAATTTCCTCTATTTTATTGAACCCCTGAAAACTGACGTTTGTATATCTACTTGTATCACTTCTGGTATTCCCATTTAGATGTTCTGCTGTTCTACCGCGTCCCTGATCACTGACATTTGTATTTTTACTTGGGGTATCTCCTGCTTCATCGCGTCCCTGATTACTACCGTTCATATTTTCACTTGGAGGTTCTGCTGCTTCATCGCATCCCTGATCACCAATGTTTGTATGTCCATCTGGAGGCACTGCCGATTCATCGTGCCTCTGAGAAGTGTTATGAGTACATCCACTTGGAATTTCCTCTGTTTTTTCAAGCCCCTGAAAACTGACGTTTATATATCCACTTATACCATTCTCTCTTTGGACGCGGTCTTGAGAGCTAGCGTTTGCATCTTCCGTTGGGAATTGTTCTACTTGCTGACATTTGTCGCAGTAAAGACACAGCAAAGTTATAAATATAATAACCAAAGACAATAACGGTAGAATAAAAAGTAGACAAAGAAATTGAAAAGCAGCCTCAGAATCATGTCGAGTTAATATAAGCGGGGGATAAGTGGTAAATTGAAGTTCTGGAATATGAGGGACCACATTAAATATCCCGTCATTGACTTCATATGCAAAGAAAGTAGGATAAAAGAAGAATACGATATTTTGCAGGGTTGCAAAAAGTGAAGGTTTGCTTTTCTTGCGGCAAGCCTCGTATTTCTTGCAGACTTCGAGACATTTGCCTTTGAGTTTCTTCTCGAGACATCTAAACAAATAAAACCCATAGTATACCAGTGTTGTTAAGATAGGGACAATTATTATGATAAAAATCAAATAACCCAGGGATGACCTCAATAAATCATTTGGATAACACCTGTCTGTAACTTTAAAGGCATCAAAGAATCTAAAGGCCAGTGAAAACCCTTCTTTACATTGGCCACATGCAGTGCCTTCACGGTCCCCGCTACACGATTGTGGATTGTCACAAATGTACTGACCGCAACATCTATTGGGTTTGCATGATATGCATGTAAAACGTTTCTTAGTGCCAAACTGTTCCTGGAAGCACCAGTTATTGTGGCGTGAATGTATATCCCCATTACTGCAGTAACCACCACCAGGACACTCTAGGCATTCAAGGTCAGTCCTACTGATCACGGCATGATCAGACATTTGGGCAGCATCCAGCGTGTAGGTGGTCCCAGGACACATGTGACAGTGGAAAACGTTCACATGGGCAAATGGCATGGTCGTATTCTGAATAGAGTTGTATTTAACGGGACACATAATCTTCGAGCCATGGAGAAGTTCAATGTAATGTTTGGGCTTGTAACCTTGAACAAGGGGTTCTCTCGTCATGATGGCAAGTGTAGAAGCATGACCTCTTGTGGCATGTATAGTGGAATTAGACAGTCTCAGAAAACTCCCTGATAATGCGTGAACAATACTGGTAGCGTTTTGGGGCAATTCGGACTGCAAAACGGAGTCTTTTATTTCGCATTCCCCGTGATCTTCATCAAGAAACAGAGTGGTTCCAGTCGATGCAGAATTGTTCCCAAATGTACAAGATTCTATGACGGTCCTGCTACCACTAATATACAATGCACCGCCATAACTTATCTCTCCTAATGCCTTATTACCGATAAAAGTCGAGTCCCGAATTAATGTAAAAGTATTCGTTGAACTCATGATGGTGACCCCGCCCCCATGCCAATACCCAGTATTGTTTTCAATGTGCACATTGTCCATAACAATATCCATTGCGCTCGAGGAACCGCCATAGTAACACCGTATATCAAAACCTCCTCCTCGGTGGGGAAAATAATTATTAGCCAGGTTTACCCTTTCAAAACGTATTGAAGAATTAGAGTACCCCACAGAAACATGAGAGCGGTTAATATTAGTCATAACAACACCCATAAGTGTGTCGTGCATATATGTCGTGTTTGAGGCATCAGGTAGAAAGACACCTTTATTTTTGATAAAGTTTGTATCGAGTATGTATATATTGCTCCAGTCATCTACTTGGATGTTTACGACGCTGCCGTTTTGTAACTGTAAGTTGGATTCAAAATGGCACTGTTTTATGTTGAGTTCCAGAAGAGTTTTAGTTGTGAAGTACAAACTGCTAGAGAGGTAATGGCCAATGTTGTCAAAAAATGTACTGCCTTCCACCACGGCCTTCACGCCACTATCTGAACTGACATGAACACCATTTGAATTATTCTGAAAAAGACAACCGCGTATAGTCAAGGTGAAACCAAGTGGACTGGGCGTCTGAGCCTCATGTTCGATAAGAATGACAGGCGAGGGTTTGATATTTGCTGCAGAAATGTCAGAGTCGTTGAAATTCCCGTAGAATATTATGTTTTCCATTGTAAGGTTAACGTATCCATGGACAGTTATGGCAGACCCATGGTAGGGTTTTACAACTTGGTGTGCTGTGCTGCCATTAGCAAATACCATGTTCTTAAATACCACGGTTGAAGCAAATCCGGGCTGTGACTGAATCCAAAATGCAGAACCGTTCTTTTGACAGTCAATATAGGCGTGGTCTTCGGAACAATTGCCCCAGGTGGACATATGCAATGATGATTCTTGAGGTGGAAATGTTATTGCTACCCCACCTGGTTGGCCATTCGGTCTATCGGGAATGCATTCATAATACGTGTTGGCCTGTCCACATTCCAATAGAATTGAGAGATGGCGGTAACCACGTTGGGCTTCAACCACATGGGTATATGATCGACAAGGACGGGTCTCCGTGCCACAGTATTCATCATCTAGCCCTTTGGAAGGAGAAACAAACCAGTCTCTACAGGCGCCTGGAACATTATATAGGTAAGAGCAAAGTCAAGGTAACTAACGCCCGATGCACTGGGCAAGAATTAACTTTAAACGTATAAGTCCGAGCCTTCCTTCACCCGGCAGAACACAGTCTTTTTTATAATTAAGAGTCTAGATGGGGTCTTAATATGAAGACGGATTTTAAAAGGACATTAATCAGCCATGCCCAATGTTTTAAGTTTGTGCTTGGCAATACAGTTGTGGCTTTATGAATTTGGTGGCAAATCGCATATTAAATAAACATTATTAAACATATCAGCTTACCCCTTTTCAATAAGATGAGGGAAAAGCACAGAAAGTGCCATCCGAGACTCAGCCGTAACATCGTTGTATCGCTGAAAAATAAAACTGATTGGTTGACTGGTACAAGGCTATTGATCTCTTTAGCATTGATAGCTACAAAGAACATGGGTTTCCGCAATAGCCAAGCGTACCCCACCCACAGGGACCAAACCTTGACATATATATATATATATATCATGCAACAAAAGCCACTACCGGGGTCTTAATTACTGTTGTATGATGCCACTGAGGTGCAGTGTAGCTGTTGGCACGAGTATGATGCCCCCATGTGAAACCCACAGATATGTATTAAATACCGTTGAAGTGCTGTATATGGTAGTTATAAAATGTACGAGTATGATGTACCCGTGTGAAACCCACAGATATGTATTAAATACCGTTGAAGTGCTGTATATGGTAGTTATAAAATGTACGAGTATCTCCCCGTGTGAAACCTACAGATATGTATTAAATACTGTTGAAGTGATGTATATGACAATTATTAAACACAAAGTGAATTATTTTCATACAGTTAACTAACGGCCAATCTGGACGAATGTAGGCTTTCTTCAGACTGACACGAACACGTGTTGATCCTGTTACTTACTGACCAACCAGGACCCTCTGATAAAGTATGATAAAGGCTACCTCCAGGTTGGCTGTAAGCTAACGGTAATTTAACGGTATGAAAATAGTGCAGCCTGTGTTTTATAATTATCATATATCATACAATATATATCATACAATTATCAAATATTACTATATAATTAACATATGTGATCCAAATTCTAGGCTAATGAACATTTCTGATCATGGAAAGTACTACTTTGCAATTTATTAAAGGTCGTTTATTAGAGTAACTTATATAGTAAATTTGAGATAAGCTCTTCTATTTTTTTACTTCTCCCTGATTTACACGCAAATTACGCGTGTCTAAATACAGCCTAAAATCCAGTGTGAATCATAATTTCCAAGTTTCGCACCTGTCTAGGTGAAGGATTATTTACCTGTAGTAAATAAAACTGTTTGTTGCCAGACTCCCGATTCAAGTTTAATGTCACAAGAAAAGGTTTCTCTTGCCCTGTAGTCGGTGATGTATGTTAATCTCCCTTACCTTTACATTACCTTTCATTTCGCACTTATATAAGAGCGGACATAAACGAGGCCGTTACAAATTCACACAAAGTCCTCGATACCTTTTTGTGTGAGTGTTTCCATTGTGAATACGTGCAATACATTTACATTGTTGTTGTACACGGGAAAGGGATTGAAAAAGCAGTGCCTTTGTTGTTTTATTTGTGATTTAAAGTGTAAAATCCAGTTCAAAGGCTGGCCTTTTGGAACGATAAATTATATGTACTTGATTAAAAACATGCCGTTAAATGCCCGCGTGGCCTGTTTTATCCACACTATTTACATGAATATGTGTTAAACATTGCTCCTGCTTACCTTTCTTAGTTCGGGAATGTTCTAATGGCGTGGTGTGGAATGGAGAACCTCTCTGTATAAATGGAAGTTTGGACTTTATGCTATAAATAGAAATAACATACACTGGTAGACTGCATAAGACTCATATCTTTTAGGTAGTTTACGTGGGCCTAGACATTATTAATTTTTTAAGTATGCAGTAAGAAACACAGGCAATGAATTTGGCACCCGTCCAGGTACTTGTAAAATAAGCAATTTGGTGCGATAAAAGACAAAGGACTAGTAATATCAAACTCTTCAAGAAAGAACAAACTTAATGTTTCAAAAGGTTTCGTTTTTCTAATAATCAGTGACGATTAGTAATTTATTTTTCTCTTACCTGTAATTTCACTTCTTACTTCAAGTAAAAGGTGACCTAACGGACGCCGTAAAAACACACCAAGTCCAAATGGAAACTGTTCCTTTTGTTTTCTTTTGTTGTTGTTTAAACAATGAATGCATAATGCCGCAACCTTGAAAGCAGACTACTTTTGTTGTTATTTTTGAGACCCATAACGTGTAAACACATGTACAGACTCTGACCTGTTAATGTAAGCCCACCTTGACGGCAGCTTGACAACACCTTGAAAAAAAAAGAAACATGGCTGTTGCATATAAAAGTTAGCGTCAGCTATACGGCCCTTACACCCCCATCTATTTACGGGAGAGAGAGAGAGAGAGAGAGAGAGAGAGGGGGGGGGGTAGTGCCTGTTGCAAATTCAATGTAGATAGCAATATAACATACCTGTTGTCCGGGGATACATTCTTTTCTCAGCATAATTTCCCTATGTACTTTTTGTTTAATACTGTGTTAGTGCGTACCTGCGATGTGTGTGTGTGTTAGCTTTTAAACTCGTATAAAAAACGTTTAGCCCCTAAACGGATTTTGAAATATCTGCAAACTTCTCAAACTAGAAAATGCTGAACATGTTTAGCAGTGTGACACGTTTAGCAAAATATTCAGCTTCTCCTGGAGGTCAGCACCTCCGACCCTGCTCTAGACTTTGATATAAGCATAGCTATCTCATCCCTTACACTTTTCTGTGGCAGATATTGGATAGTCTGTTACAAAGTTTCTTTCCATCAAAGTTGAATAAAAACTCACATTGTGCAACCCAGTGTAATGATTGTGTTGAAATTATTTTCGTTTAAATGTTCTCGCGGTTCGTTTTGGTGTTTAATGTAACAAAAAAAGTTACTAAGATATGCATTGTGCCTCCTTTTTTCCACCTTAATTAGAGAAGCAATGGAGAGAAAAAGTCGCTTTAAAGTTACATTGCAACCGTGAAAATAACACTTTAAAGGATAAATACCCCAGTAAACACAAAATGTTATAAAAAACATCAAAACATTTCCATAAAATTGTAAAATTAGCATGATTTTAAATTCCTTTTTTAAAAATCATCAACATCCATAACAACATCCATGTTTTTAAATTTTTTGACATCATGCATAAGGTTTAGATACTTGTAACATATATTATGATCATTGGCCATTTATTTATAAATGATTTTAAAACATTTAAAACAGTACATCGTCAGATTATTGTGTTTTCTACGATCCTAGATCTCTTGTGGAGTTCATTTTAAAATAAATTCAAATTTAAGAAGATTTTAAAGAAACAGTGTAAATTTTGGTTTATATTTCTCTCATCATTTACACAAAATAAACTTCCATGTGCATCGCACGTGCATCGCACGCACCGTAGCCACCCAAGCACAATGGAATAAAAAAAATCCGCGCGTTTCCCGTGCGACAAGCGCACGCTGCACGCACGTAGCGGCTGTTGATCATGTCGAAACGTCTCTACGTGCTGTTTGCGTCCTCCAAAAGTCGCACGATGGACGTGCTCCTCCCGCACGAACTCCCACGTTTTCCTCATTTTTTTGGCCGTAGACCACACGTAGCAGCCCGTACGTTCTGTTGGGACCTATAGGCTTAACCCTGTAAGATGGGAGCAAGTTACGCTTGCGGCTTCGCTGTTCGCAGGCTATTCTTAGAATCTTTTGGACATGTCCAACATCTTACCGTCTGTGTGTGAACTCGAAATTTCGTAAGAAAGACTTGCATGGGAAGTGAAATTCTGCGCAAAGTTTGGACGCAAACAGCCCGTAAGAGCCCGTACGGCCGGTTGTGACCGAGACTAAAGTTACACATAGGTTCAAACCCCGTTAATCATAGGGTGAACTAACGTCTTGGTATAATCTTGATATTATGTTGAGGAATTACGACTTGTGCGTAACTTACGCATAACGTGTGTGAACGGCGTCAACGATCGCATAACTTATTGCCCGCGTATGTGGGAAGTGTGAATCCTACGTTGACATACGTCGAAAAGTATTGTGCATGCACAAAATTTTTGTCCTACGACGTACAAGTATATACCGGTGTGCTTCAGCGTGCTCTAAACGAACAAAACTTTCCCATAACTTACTCGACGTACGCCAGCGTATTGGCCAAATTTTCCATACCTTTACACTGGACGGCATCTTTTCTGCCACCTCTGTGCGACCATGAAACTGGTCAGGACGCCGTCGGACGCTCGAAGAACGCACTGTGATCGGTTAGGTCGCACACAGAACGTTCAAAACAATCGCAGAGAGAACGTGATAGAGGATGGACGCTGCACGGTCGCTCAATGGACGCAGAGAGGACGCACAAACATCGCCGGTGTCGCAAAATAAAAGCTCAAAAATCATCCAGTGTTCGGCACGTAGAATATTATTTTTAACACCCAAACGGGGCCGTGCTGAGGTATCTTTCACAAGACAGGAATTCTAAGGGCAACAGTGTTCTCACATCAGCCTTCGATTGCTTTTCAAACGAATATTTTGCATTTTTTTACAAGATGCAGTTATTGGCAGAACTTTTTGCAGAATGCGTCATCCGAAAACGGATTTAAACGTTCTATGTTGTTCCAGTCATCCTTTCTCGTTTTCGGCGCCTGTCCATCCTTCTTATAAGGATAACACTGATCATCTGACTGATTATCAGTTCATTCAGACCTTGCAAAACTGTAGTTTAAAGCGTTTATTCCCATTTATTTGTTAAGTTTTCTGGAAATGTTCTTAATTGGATGACCTGGTTAGAACCGATGAAAAAATATGAGTTAGAATATAGAAGACGCCCAAACAACGCCCGTCGGTCAAGGAGGATGCAGAATGGTCGTAGAATGGACGCCAAGGGTCGCCGATGAAGGTACAGAGAACGCAGCAAGGATGCTCAATGGTCGCTCAAACATCGTGGGTAGCACAGGGGACGCGCAGGGGAGGCAGGCCGGTCGCTCATTGGATGCAGTGAGACACTGAGACACGATTTAATTGCTTTGGCGACCGTTAAGCGTCCTGACCACATTTTTGATCGCAGAAAGGACGCAGAAAGGACCCTGTCCAGTGTAAAGGGGCCTTATGCAACTAAACACAGCCTTTACTTCAAAAACGCCTACTTTTAAGTAGGTCAAATTAGCCTTATTTTCGGCAAAATAGTCCTTCCTTTTGGTAAGTATATAGGACTTGTGCCAAAAAGACAAATAATTGTACTTTTTACGGACGACCTACGAAAATGTTGCACATTTAGTGTGGTCAACGGTGATCAATATGTCTTAAACATGTACAAAGCCAATTGGCCACATATACAGCATGTAAGCCAACTAATGCCAGCATATAGTTTCGATTAGTACATGTATAACTAAGAGAATTACTAAAAGGCATCGTATAATTATACCTGAAAATGATGTTTGAAGGTATTTTTCTTCTAGCAATGGGCAGAAAAGTAGGTCACGAAAGTAGGTTAAATTTTTGACCAAAAATTTAAAGAAAGGAGAAGTCTAAAGCTCTTTTACGGCTGATCGAGTGATGTATTCAGATTATCCCTTCGCATGTCGAATTTATTTGACTCATATAAGAAGCTAGTGAAAGTAGTTTATAAAAAAATATGAATCCACACTCCACCGAAGCTCGGTTCCTATGTACCTGTAATTTACAAAGTTACTCTTTTAAATATCATCTATATAGAGAAATCACACTTGCAAAAATGGAAATGGTTTAAAACAATATCGACGTTCACCCTATCAGGAAAAAACTCAAACACGTATTTTCTGTTCAAATCCTAAACTTCAATTTATTCAGCAAAACACATACTTGACATTTAATATGGAATATTTCAGTTTTAAAGGTATACCTAGGTAAAATGCGTCCTCAAAAAAAAAAAAAAAAAAAAAAAAAAAAAAAAAAAAAAAAACTTAGATCTCACATAAGATATCTGACTGGAGAAGTATGAAGTCAGGTGTGTCGCTACTAATAAACTGACTACCAAAACCATCCGTTTTGAATGAGGGGCAAGTTGTTACCAAAACGTGTTTTTCAAGGTTCTTAGCGAACACCAAGATGGCTTCAGTACGTTAGGATATCAGGCGACCTCTGAGGAAGCCACTGTAAACAGCAAAACATCGATGTATGTTTTTTTAATGAAATAGGGACCATGACCGTTTCTGTGTAAAACACTGAACCGCGTGGCTTTCTTTACTGAGGTCAGATTTCACCTGTACCGCTGAACTGGTCAAAACAGAGTTTACAGGCATCATGAAGAGGCCTACGACAAGGCGTGTGCCACTTCTTAAATGAGTAGGGTCAATGACAGCGTCACTATTTGGAGTGGATACAGCATTGGAGCCAAAACATTGATGGAAATCGTCGACGAAAACCTGAACCAGATCAAATAAATGATACTCTGGGAACCACTTGGCCATCATTTGATAGGGGGCAGTTTATAGGAACAATTTTAGGTTGCACGGTGAGATTGCCGGTTCACACAGATTACTTACAGAACCAAGGAAATTAGCAGTTACCTTGGTCATCAATATCGCCATATTTGTACCACATGGTAGGTCATTACTCGCAGAATCAACCAAATTGGACAAGTTTTAACCGTTGCCTGGAATTTGATTCCAGAATAAACTCTAAAAACCTACCCTTAAGAATGCCTTGCCGCTTGAAAACTCTGGTAGCAGCAAGACGAAGTCTGGCGTAATAGCGGTCATTGCTGTGACTAGACATTGACATGAGGGGCCTTTGTGGGGCGTGTAACTCTTTTAAAGACGATAATTTGGAAAATATGGAGATCCAAAATATCGCTTTCAATTGTTGTCGTATGACTTAAAATAGGTGATGTATTTTTGTTTGCTTCACTGGCGAATTTGATTAATGAACTGATTTCACAATGACATTGAACAAATTAGAAAAAGTTTTTAAAACACGATTTTAATACTTATTTTTATTTATTAGTCAGCAAAATAGGAAAAACTCATTAATTATGATTTGGAGAAAATATTCCATATTAAATGCCAAGTCTATATAAATTTAGAATCTTAAGTAAAAAAGCAGTTGTTCACATTATCTAACCAAACACGCACAAACACACCTTAATATAAGGAGTAAACACATCAACAAAGGGAAAAACAAAAGAGCTAGTTGTGCTCTATCAGCAGCTATTAACACCTCCTCACTAATAGCCAGTGGATGCCCAGTGCCGAAATCTCCAACTTGAATAGCGTTTAACGCGCCGACTATTACCAAAGTTAAACTAGACAAGCCATATACTATATTGGCATTAGGGTACTTAAATGGTCGTGTCCAGGTTATAAAGAACAGATGGGCGCCACTAAGAGATATAAGGATAGGTATTCTTACCGCCTGGTTACTCAACGTAACTTTGCTCACCGTGGTAAATATAAAAAGATATAACATTTCAAAACCTTCCCAAGCCGACATAAGAAAACCGTGGAGGCAGGCTGTATTAAATTCGCACGTGCATGCACAGTCGTTTTTATTGTTTTTCCGTTCATAATTTTGGTTCTCTTCATTTTGAATACTTTTCCTTTGACCATCTTCATTTTCCTCATTTTTCTGTTCATCCTTTCGACCTTCTTGTGCAATGTCGTCAAATATCGTTGTGATACAGGCCATAAGTAACTTCGATGGACATTGGCAATTCAGTTTACAAGAGCATTTGAAGAAGCAAGACATAATAAGTATCATAAGGCCAAGCGGCAATGTAGGTAGTCCAGGAAGGATACACAAAGAAAACCGAATTACAGGTAATTCCTGTTTACATTCTTCCTTACATGGACATCTATGACAGCAGTCATTCCGATCACAGTCTTTCTCACATGGACATCTATGACAGCAGTCATTCCGATCACAGTCTTTCTCACATGGACATCTATGACAGCAGTCAATTCGATCACAAACCTTCTCACATCGATTATATGATAAATACATAACAACAAAAGGGTAACACCCTAGAAATACAATTAACCAAACACTGACGCCAATCAAATGATTATTTGTCGAAGATATGGTACCATTAGTAAATTCCCTATACAACCCCTTCTCGGCATATGTAGGGACGAGGACGCTTACACACGTAGGGGTAATTAAACCAAAGAAAAAATGCCACACAGAGAAATAGTGCTTCACACATATGTAAAGGAATGTGCCCTTTACATCATCTTCAAATCTATCTGGGGTAACGCAATGGAGACACGATGTCTGAGTATCCTGTGTATTATTTCCGTCCTGATCCAATGAGTTTTCACTTGGAGGATCTACTGTTTCATCGGGTCCCCGGTCACCGGTGTTTGTATGTTCACCTGGAGGCTCTACCGTTTCATCCTGCATTTGAGAAGAGTCATGTGTACTTCCACTTGGGATTTCCTCTATTTTATCGAACCCCTGAAAACTGACGTTTGTATATCTACTTGTATTCCTTCTGGTATTCCCACTTAGATGTTCTGCTGTCCTACCGCGTCCCTGATCACTGACACTTGTGTTTTTACTTGGAGTCTCCCCTGCTTCATCGCGTCCCTGATTACTGCCGTTCGTATTTTCACTTGGAGGCTCTGCTGCTTCAGCGTGCCCCTGATCACTGGCGCTTGTATTTTCATTTGGAGTCTCCCCTGCTTCATCGCATCCCTGATCACCAATGTTTGTATTTCCATCTGGAGGCACTACTAATTCATCGTGCCTCTGAGAAGAGTTATGAGCACATCCACTTGGAATTTCCTCTGTTCTATCAAGCCCCTGAAAACTGACGTTTGTATATCCACTTCCACGATTCTCTGTTTGAACTCGATCTTGCGAGCTAGCATTTGTATTTTCCGTTGGGGTTTGTTCTACTTGTTGACATATATCACAGTAAAGACGCACCAAAGTTATAAATATAAAAACCAAAGACAATATCGGCAAAGCAAAAAGTAGACAAAGAAGTTGAAAAGCGGCCTCTGAATCATGTCGAGTTAATGTAAGCGGGGGATAAGTTGTAACCTTAAGTTTTTCTACCGGAATATGAGGAACCACATTAAATATACCGTCATTGACTTCATAGGCGAAGAAAGTAGGGTAAAAGAAGAAAACGATATTTTGCAGGGTTGCAAAAAGTGAAGGCTTGCCTTTCTTGCAGCAAGGCTTGTCTTTCTTGCAGCAAGGCTTGTCTTTCTTGCAGCAACATTCGCTCTTGATTTTCTTCCCGAAACATCTACACAAATAAAACCCATAATATACCAGTGTTGCTAAGATAGGGATAATTATTATGATGCCAATCAAATAATTCATTGATGACCTCAATAAATCATTCGGATAACACATGTCTGTAACTTTAATGGCGTCAAGGAATCTGAAGGCTAGTGAAAACCCTTCTTTACATTGGCCACATGCAGTTCCCTCTCGGTTCCCGCTACACGACTGTGGATTATCACAAATGTACTTGTCACAGCATCTATTGGGCTTGCATGATATGCATGTAAAACGTTTCATAGTATCAAAGTCTTCCTGGTAGCACCAGTTATTGTGGCGTGAATGTATATCTCCAGTATGGCAGTAACCTCCACCAGGGCAATCGAGACATTCGAGGTCGGTCCTGTTAGTGGATGCATAATCAGAAATTTGGGCAGCGCCGAGCGTGTAGGTGGTCCCAGGACACATGTGGCAGTGGAACACGTTCAGATGGGCAAATGGCATAGTCGTATTCTGAATGTAGTTGTATTTAACAGGACACACAATCTTCGAGCCATGGAGAAGCTCAATGTAATGTTTGGGCTTGTAACCTTGAACAAGCGGTTCTCGTGACATGACGGCAAGTGTAGAAGCATGACCTCTCGTGGCATGTATAGTGGAATTGGACAAACGCAGCAAACTCCCTGATAATGCATGGACAATATTGCTAGCGTTTTCGGGCAAGTCAGATTGCAAGATGGAATTTTTTATTTCGCATGTGTAGTGAAATTCGTCGAGAAACAGAGTGGTTCCAGCTAACGCAGAATTGTTCACAAAAGTACTTGATTCTATAACGGTAGTGCTACCACTTACGTACAAAGCACCACCGTGACTGATCTTGCCTAATGCCTTATTCCCAATAAAAGTCGAGTCACGAATTAAAACAAAAGTATTTGTTGAACTCATGATGGTGACCCCGCCCCCATGCCAATATCCAGTATTGTTTTCCATGTCCACATTGTCCATGACAATATCCATTGCACTCGAGGAACCGCCGTAGTAACACCGTATATCAAAACCGCCTCCTCGATGGGGAAAGTAATTATTAGCCAGGTTTACCCTTTCAAAACGTATTGAAGAATTAGAATGTTCTGCAGAAACATGAGAGAGGTTTATATTTATCATCACAACAGCCATGAGAATGTCATATGTTGTGTTTGAGGCATCAAATAGAAAGACACCTTGATTGTTGACGAATTTTGTATCGAGTATGGATATATTGCTCCAGTGGCCTGATTGGATGTTTACGACACTGCCGTTTTGTAACTGCAGGTTGGATTCAAAAATGCTCTCCCTTACGTCGAGATTCAGAAGTGTTTTAGTTGCAATATACAGACTGCTGGATGAGTAACGACCAACGTTGTCATGAAATGTACTATCTTCCACCACAGCTGTGACGCCATAATCTGAACTGACATGAACACCGTTTGAATTATTCCGAAAAACACAACTGCGTAGAGTCAGGGAAACAGAACCAGCGGAGTAGGAGCCCTGTGCCTCGTGTTCGATAAAGATGACAGGCGAAGTCTTGGCGTTCGCTGTAGAAACATCATCGGATTTGTTGTAGTTCCCGTAGAATGTTACGTTTTCCAGTGTAAGGTCAACATAGCCATGGACAGTTATGGCAGATCCATGGTACGGTTTTACGACTTGGTGTGCTGTACTGCCATTAGCAAATACTATGTTCTTCAATGTCACATTCGCAACATACTCGAGTTGTGACTGAAACCAAAACGCAGAACCGTTGTTTCGACAGTCAATGTAAGCAGGTCCCATGGAGCAATTACGCCATGTAGAAATATGCAACGTTGATCCTGGATGGGTAAATGTTATTATTGACCCACCCGGCTGACCATACGGTCTATCGGGAACACATTCATAATACGTGTTGGCCTGTCCACACTCGAGTGAAATTGAGAGAACGGCGAAATCACGATGGGTTTCAATCACATGGGTATATGTTCGACATGGATGGCTCTCCGTACCACAGTATTCATCATCTACCCCCTTGGAAGGAGAAACAAACCAGTCTCTACAGGCGTCTGAAAATGGTATAAGTTGAGGTAGATGTAAGTTAATGTATCTAACGCCTGTTGTTTTGGCGACAAGGTGATTTTACAATTAAGTGACTCTAAAAACCTGTTCTAAATTTACGGAATGCGCATAGCGCCAATATGGTCATGAATTCCGAAAGGATTACAAAAAGTCTTAATCAAATAAGTTCTGAATTAATACATTAGGTTACAGTTGGGCTTTAGAATAACACTAAAAATTAGTCAGTTTTCTGGCTTTCTTGACTAGGCTATCCATGAAAGTGCTATAACACTGTTCCTATTAGGGTACGATATGCGCATGTGATCGTCTGATCTTGGTAAATAAACGCTTAGCCATGGAATCTGACTTAATTTTTTTTTGTGAAACTGGGACCAGAACACAGTGCCGACAGGAGCCTTGAACAGACACTTAGCAGCATCTAAGACACTGATGAACCAGCTGGGTAAGGTGGATTGGACAAATTCATTCTTATCGTATCTTCCATTCCATGCCATTTAAATCTGTGACTTTTGACAGACTTTTATAAAAATTATAATTGCACCATATCACAAGAAACAGACCGGTTGAAAATTTGAATTTCAATGTGGGAAACTTCAGATAAGCCAAGTGGATGTTGTATGCTCCAGCCTATCGTGTATGCATTGTGTGATTGTGCCTGGGTCAGAATCACGTATTACTTCATTGAAGTGCCTTCTTTGTTTTTAATTTATTCTCAATGTTAAATCATCAAACAGCAGCTTACCTCTTTGTAAAAGGATAATGAAAAAACAGAGAGAATAGAGTCCTTGTCTCAGCCGCAACATCATTGAACAACTGAAAGTAAAAACGACTGGTTAAATAACTGTTTAACTGACTACATGAAGAATAATGTTCTTCACGCATTATATGATGAAGGGGAAAACTGAGAAAATCTGCAATTTGTATAACAAAAATGAGAGCTAGGACAACCAGGCACCAGGGTTTGGATTTATAGAGCATTTAGAACAAAAGCTGTAGTTATAGTTGTAGCCTCTAAAATCAATAATCAAATTCTTCCAAGAACCAAAAATAAAACTAAAGAACAAAAAATAATCTCTTTTTACAGCTCATTTGTCTTTACTTAAATATTCCTTTCAAATTATAATAACAAAGCATGCAGATGTAACTGCCATTACGTATTGATTCGTGGTGAACCATGCAGGTATTATTTCTTTCAACAGTACTAGAAGGTCAACTAAATTTGACATGGGGCATTTGATTGGAAAACGACTGTATCCCTGTGGTTTAATTCATTTAATCTAAATGCTTGTTTTTTGTTTCATCTTTTTAGTTAAAAAGATGTGTTTACAAGAGAAATTAATGAATACAATAATAAAAATAATATTTAAAAAAATGTTGATATCGGTATTTTTAAATGGTTTTCTATACAAAACATCATTCAACATAGATTGGCATTTGACTGTTTCATTTACAAAATCGTAACAATTTCAGATAAATCGAAATGCTTCTTTTCCAAAACACGCTCATTGTTGGTAAAAGCTTTCTTTCAAACCATACTGACAAAATATTTTTTCGTTGTTGCATATTGATTCCCAGTGAGCCCTGGGTCGAGTCTTTAGTTTGATGATGACTTCTTTGTGCAATTACATTGTTTCACAACAAATACCACGTATTCATCACTAAATTGATTTTTAGTCTTTTCCACGTGGGTAAAACATAGCATATTAGCTTCGGTAAGCTTGTTTAATCAAAACTCATGAATGTAACCAAATTTAATGAGACATTAAACGTTTCTTGTGAAAGATTCCCATAACTGGTAATACACTTGTAGGATAAATCACCAAGTGACCTTTGGTTCCAAAAAAACGTCAGTGTTGTGATGTTGCTTGCCACTACCGTATGTTTTTGATTGCCCTTCGCTCGTCTAAGTATTGTATTGGTCATCCGAGTTTTGAGTTTAATTTAGTTTCTAGGATACATACATGTATTCGGACTGTGAAAGTGTATTCTTTCCAGACTTTTTCCATCTCCCAAAAGTCACAGCCAATCACGTAATTTTAACTTCTAATTTACATACTTTTGCTTAATTTTGTACCTTTTTTACAATTTGTAAATATTATTTTTCTTACACTTTTAAAGACAGAAAGGATACTCAGTGTTTAAGACTTTGTAGATTTTGCTCCCGCATTACGATTACTCGTATGTGATGGCGTCTTTTTGCAGTATACTTGTATGACACATTCATCTCAGCTGCTTTTAGTTTTTTTCTTCTTTCGAATGTAGCAGTCGTGGAGACCATATGCCTGGTTCGGCCATATGAGGGTCTCTACTTTATTTTCGTTTTAGATTTGTGCTCTCTTCTCTGATAGATAATCGCCACTTGCGTTTCTGTAAAACTGATATAGTTATAAAAAGTGAAAAAATGAATTATCTTACCTGTTGTATTGGACGAAATCTGATTAGACTAAAATTCAACTGCTTTCTCAACACTGGATCAGCTTGCAACTATCTTAATCACGATATTCTTGGAAAAATCGAAGTTAACTCTTTGCGCATGCGCAACACCTGTAAGTGGCGTTGTTGGCAGATTTCTTTCACATTATATTGACAAAATATATGTCGTGTCGTAGAGCTCGATATTTTACTTGTATAGTGTTTGACAAAGTTAGCTGTGGTACCAGTGAAAACACAATATGTATATACATATTTAATCGACTTCAAATTTGCCTTTGCATAACGCACTGTCTGGTTCTTGTTAAGCGTATGGGCGCCAGCATTAAAATGCTTCCTCAAAATTGGATCAGGGTCCAAAAAACAAGTTCTTGGAAAAGTCGAATTTCCCCATGCACATGGTGACAGATTTCTTTCATGTTATATTGACACGTTTTTTTTTTTTTTTTTGTTATTTCGTATTGATATCAAATCGGTCCTGGAGCTTTATTTTAAAACTTTCTACGGGAGTGATAAGGATTATGTTAGGGGTGGTAAAAGCGAAACCGCTCATTTTCACAAAACGCATCATTTACTGGGGGGGGGGGGGGAGTTCTGGTCCAGCAGAAGGCCGCCGGCATTTAAAATGCTGTGTGGAACACTTCAAATATTACGAATAAAGTTACTTTTTGCTTCTATCAACGGCTGAATATTGAAATGATTTACCTCAAATATTCCATTGTCTAACAGAGCATCTTTATCAGGAAATGGGGCTATCCACGTGAATAGCCTCTTATCAAGAAACAACAAAATATTTAAGTTGTCTATGTTTATACATAGCAACGAGACATATAAAAGCCAATATTTTATATTTTCCAGGGGATTTTCACTGTTTTAAATCACTACAAAGGCAAATGCATCATTGAATGATTAGATTCATGAAAGAGGTTATTTTCGGGATCTGGATGACAATAAAACATTACAGTATTCTAAACTATGACATGGTTTCATCTAGTCAACGTGTTGTCTACCTGCAAGCTTATCATTAATGAAGTATTGATAAAAAACTTATCGTATTTACTGTACATTAAACATGTGTATCCATCTATGGAAGATCAATAGGACAGACAAAAGATTTACAAATGTCAGCAGAAAAGATAGAGATAAACACGTCTTATGTAATTACGATACATATTTACTATGATTTCATTAAGGGAAAGTCTCCTCTTCCGCCGACTTGAGAGGGCATGTGCCCGGAATTTATAAAAAAATCAATAAATGAAATTAATTATGAATAAATACACCAATAAGTTAACATAGAGAAAATTACTGCTGAAGAAATATTTGATTACAAAAAAAAAAAAAAAAAAGGTGAACCGTAAAAAGAGAACGCTCCTTTGTATCCAAACCATAAAAACCCATGTATGAAATTTAAAAAAAAAGATAATTGAGGTATCCTTATTTGACATGTATAAACATAATCAATAAAACACATAATACGAGAATACGAGAATATGGGCTATTGATCTACAAATCATATACTGACATAATTGTCAGCACCTTACACCAAATAATTGTGTTTAAAAATAGAAATCAACAATACTTCAAACTATAAAAAATACAAGTGCTGAATTGAAAAATGTTATCAATGAGAATTAATCCATTTTACAAAGATTTGTTGACAATGTCGTACTATAACTCCTTAGATAACCTAACCCCTCATCGTCTACTCACTGCTGAAATTATGAAACTGTTCTGATTGATTTCTAGTACTAATCGAACATGTATCAAAGTTCTGACGTCTGAAAGTGATTATTTCCTTCGTGCTTGGTTCGTCAAATTTCGAAATTCAATAAGGTCGGGTTAGGACAAATATCAGCGAAGACCGGGGTCAAATCATATTAACAGAGTTCCATGTCGCCTGACTCCTGTAGATTTCCATCAAGAAGAAACACTCGTTGACGCTGAGCAGCACTATGGAGAGCTGAGTGTGTGGGTATTCACCAATTCGACCTTCCGAAAGTAAGTGGATAATACTTTAACAGATCCGCTTTTTTCTTAATTTAGAGATATATCAGTTTACTATATATTTTACTGGAAACTTGCACAATTAGTGTCTAACTATCAACAGTGGCATACATGACAACAATAGTCGGGCTGCGCATTAAAAAAATTCTAAGTTCCTGCAGTTATTCTTTGACACTGTATTTCTTTGTTTAAAGATATATATAAGAAGCTGAAGCAAATGTCATGTAACGTATATACATTATAAAAATCAGTTTCCTATATGACACAAACAAAATCCCCATGACAAAAAATTATCTTTCGGGAGACAAAAGAGACTTTAAACTGTACCTTCTTTAAAATTGTAATCGTTTTTATTCTACGTATGTATTCTCTGGGAAGGCAAGCAAACAACTATAATATAGATATGGTTAAAGCAATGCAAAATAAATACGAAAAGCTGGAAATGATAAAACGAAGCTTTGTAGTATTTGTGACCTATATGGAAATACAGTGTAAATTATGAGGGGAAAGGGTTTAACAGAATTTCGCTTTAAATTTACATATTTAAATTAATTATTTGTTCACTGAATTTTTTGAAAAAGTAAAAGTGAAAACGTTGAACTAACTCTGACAAAGAAATCACATAAGGAGGATATCAGGAGAATGATGATAATTTTACGGTCAGGCTAAAAGACAAAATAAAATATATCATAAAGCAAAATTCTCTTCTGAATAAAAAAAAATTGAAGTGCTATTTTATCTTGCGATGAAATATAAATTGCACTTTCTGTTTTAAGAAAAATATCGAAAACGCTAGTAATTTTGTTTGACGGATTATTTCCAAACAACAGTTTTTCTCATTGCCTTTTAAATATTAAACGTGGTCTTGTGTAAAGCTGCAACGAATAGATACCTGGAATAGGTTGACATTTTTGCACTAGTGTAAAATTACCGAACATTTGTGCTATGTATTAATACTTTTGTTTCCTTAAAATCCCAATTGCTACATGCATGCTGATGTTATTTATAGTATGAAGGCTCCTCTTTAAAATGACGTAAAACAGAAGCGCATATTTTGGGGAAGACATTAAGATGCATAAGATTAAGAAATGGGGCATATCTTTTATTTTGAAAATATGAATGGCTCACCATTTTTCAATATGATATTTGGCTCCTTCACCATAAACTAGAAAGACATGGAAGTTACAGTGGGATCCTTGTTACTTTATTATAATGTCTTTGTCAAAACAAAACAACAACAACAACAAAAAACAAACAAACAAACAAACAATATATATATATATATATATAAACCAGCTGCCCATAAAAATATGTATGATTCTGGTTTAATAGTGGGATTGAAATTTGACACTGCGTAGGAATAAAAACTTTAAAAAATTAAAATCCGTTTACTGCTCTTAAGTTTCAGAACGTCAAAAGATAATTTGCTGGGTAGATGGACTTAGATGCAGTTTCAGTCAAAGAAAGAACAGAGCTGGGCAAGACATTAGAACGACATAACTAAGGCCGTGTGGCCAATCTGTGGGTCCGTGTAACGGAGAGTCCGTCCTCCATTTAATTATAAATGTTAGTGGGTCAAAATCTAGGGCCATCCTGTGCAAATTAACGGGGACCGGACTCTCTATCGTGGGAAACTCTTTGTCCATTCAATCCCAATATAGAGGTGCAGTTCACATGCCCGAAGTATCAAAAAATAAAATTGAATGAATTTGAAGTTGTATTGATTTTTTCAAGCATATGTGTGTATAGAACAAAAATCCACGGCTGCCTCAATTTTACATCTGCATTAAATTTTTACAATGTCTATACATTATTTAAGGAGCCTAAACTGTAACGTATGTTCCGGTAACGTACACACACCGGACAAAAGAAGTGTCACCCCCTAACTCAGAGTAATAAAAGTAGGCAGATCTTGGGTACTTATAATGCCTGGTTTACTTATAATGTGACTAATGAGTATAAAACCGCTATACCATGGAATTGTATTGTTGGTCTTGTACATGTACAGCAAATGTTATTCCTGTCTTCCTCCAATATGGCAAGATACAGGCAATTATCTAACGGTTATAGGTGCAAGTTTTTAACCTGAAGAGGCGGAATATTAGCAATGTCAGAATATCGATACAATTGAATTGTTCAGTCAGAACCGTGCAGAGGGTCTGATCTCGGTATAGAAACACTGGATCAAGAGACAAATTGCCTCTGATGGGTCGTCCAAGAAAAAATACTGGCCGTGAAGACCGACGACTGATTTTGATGTCCAGGTTGTCAAAGTTCGACATTGCTTGTCAGTTGACAACACAGTGGAACAATTTCACACATAAGAATGTGTCTGTGAAAATTGCTAGGCGTCGGTTACATGCTCAGAGAGTGTACAGCAGGGTAGCAAGACTGAAACCTCTTATATCGTTACAAAACAGGCAACGTAGAGTAAACTAGGGTCAACAGGATCTGGAACTGGACAGTTCATGACAATTGGTCCTATATATTTTTTTCTGATGAGTGTCGCTTTGGTCTGACCTCTGATGACAGACGGGTACGATGCTGGCAAACTGCTGGTAAAGCATTTGAACCACATGCACTTAATTTTCGAACCCGGAGCAGCATATTCATCATGGTGTGTGGCTGCATCAGCATCCATGGCTTGGGCGAATTGATAGTGGTTGATGGAAACATGAATCACTAGAAATATATCGATGTTTTGGAGTCAGGCTTGCTACCATCTATTACTAACATGTTTGGTGACAGGAATTATCCATTTGTTCACCAGGATGACAATGCTCCTTGTCACAGGCCCAGAGCAGTTGATTATTGGTTTGACCAACAGGACATTCGCAGGGCGATGTGGCCTGCCCAGAGTCCGGATGCAAACATAATAGAAAATGTATGGAATGATATGTCAAAACTTTTTACAAATGCCCGTCTAACCAGCAGATAAACTCTGTTATATTCAGTGTTTCATGCTTGGGCCAGCATTAGCTCTGAACGCATCAGACAATTATATGAAACCTTGCTTCGTAGACTGGCACCTATTATTAGGTCACGTGGCTATGCCACTAAGTACTAATTTTGGACTTGAAACTGCATATTTTGGTAGAATGTATATTTTGATCTCATTTTGTGATTTTTTGTGAAATTTGATGTTAATAAAATGATACCAGGAGCATATCATTCGGCAGTCATTTATCTCCCCCATAGTATTGGCTCAGTAGGGGTGACACTTCTTTTGTCCAGTGTGTGTATGTTCCGGGCCATATAATTTTAATTTGTATATCTTGTTCCGATGTATACTGTGGTGATTCAGTCATGGAAAATTATGTATGACGTAAGGATGTTTTTGTATAAATATTTAAAATGTAACTCAAGGGACTTTGCGTCATGGCTAATACTAGTTAACGTATGTTCCCCAGAAAAAAATTCAGAGAGTTTCATATTCCCCAAGTACTTGTGCAATAAGAAACAGGTATTCCTGTTGCTGACTGAAAAGTACATTATGATTTCGTGACATTTGACATTTTTAATACAATATTAGTATCACAGATGGCAAGTAATTTATCTAATGCTTATTTTGTTGTCAGTAGGGTGTACCCCCCCTTATTTACAATTCAGTGACAAAAAAGAAAAATGAAATAACTAAAGTAGCTAAAAAAATTAAATAAAACTGCTCTATACAAAATATTATATTTTATACCTGTAGGAGACAAGAAAAAAACAAGTGATGTTTGAATGTTCAAAGGGAGGACAACGTTTCAAACCTGGACGTTTTGCATTTGTGACAGTAACGTATGTTCTTTTTTTGGGTTGGACAATAAATAATTCGTTATTATTCATGATTTCATGAGTTTGTAATATGTGCACTAAATATTATAAGAGCGTACCTGTGACCTCATTGCACTTCTATATTGGGTTTGGGTGTTTGACGTCACACTGGGGACACGATATCGCATCTTTCAATACTAGCCGCTGGCTAGCAATGCTACCTTGGGGTGCAACCTTTAGGAGATCTGCACAATCCATGATCGAATCAATAAGCTTTCAGCTTCTCCAGTGGTTAAAATGTGAGGTGTTTGTTGAAGTTTTATAGCACGAAAAATACCCGTTTGTTTAAAGCAAAGTCTAAGTCTACTTTGATTCAAGATAAATTTGTAAGAGTTCAATATAATGTATCACTGTATAATTCTGTTTTACATTGTATCATCTAGAGAACATAAAAAATGCTTTTTTCGTGGAAGATTAACTTTATTTAAGTGGAATACTATGAATTTATCTTGAACAGAATCAGGCCAAAAGTTAAAACCAAATTTTGGGCTAAAACTCTTTTGTGACACAGATTTCAGGATCTCGAATACTTATTAGTTCGATCGCCACACGTCTGAAGGTGCAAGTCAATGCCGTTACGTCCCATTGGGTCGACAGAGTTCAATAAAACCAATATTCTGCATAACTGATTGTGGTCAGCCGATTATGAGGGAAGGTAATGACGAGAAATAATCTATAGTCAACATTATTAACATTTCTCATGTAGCGCCTAATTATATGTTTCCAGCACGGCAACGCTTTGTGCGGATGGTGCTCCGTCACTGGAAATGGACGATAAGATACTCATTTGTATTTAATACATATGTACAGTTTTCTATGAGAACCAATTGGAATTTTCTTCTAGAAAGAAAATTAAACATGGCTTATTCACCAACCATCATTGCTCTACCGTCCCAGCATTTCATTTCGATTATCTGTACCATTTCTACAAATAATACTGTAATACTACAAATAATATAGTTTGCTTGTTTAGATGCTTATCTAATTAAATTCATGTACCTTTTGCAAAATTACCCGACCTGATTGATCCAGCTAGTGAATGGCATTGAAGTCAAGTTGGCTTTATATTCCATGTGTAATTGTTTATTTAACGGAAAAATTCTTTTATGTGACTTATTTCCTCCCGACAAGGTCAAATATTGCCTTTCCAAACGGTGAACTCAGAATGATTTAATTAGTGCAACCGCACTAATCAATATTCGATTAGATTGTATTGCAAGCCTTTACAATGTGTTATGACCCATGCCCATTTTACGAAAACTCATAATAAAGGTAAATAATAAAGTAATTTTGTGCAAATATCTTAAGAAAAAGACCGAGGAAAATAAATGACTGCAGCTAAAACAGAAGTGTGTTGTCACGGAAATAACCAAAACAGACTTGAATTGAATTGAAGTCCCTTATCAATCATTCAATGTTTAATGGTCCCATATTTCATAAAAAAGGCGTTCCTTTGTTTAGTTTCTTTTGTTATAAATGTAAATAGAAAACAATTACGGCTATATTTAAGTTCTGATAAAGATAAACTGCGTGACTTTTTAACACTGAAGGAAAGTGAATACCGTTGTGAAGTAAATGGTAAAATAACATATGATGGACAGGAGCTTGGACAAGAACTACTAAAAACCGCCAACCAACACTTTTTTCATTACAACAGTTTCATCGCCAAAGAGATGCACAGGTATATTTGTAAGAGTGTAACGCAAGGCACGATAGTCATATTGAAGGAGAGTGAAAAAGGTTTTATGATGAAAAATGCAATAGAAGGATGAAAGAAATTAATACTTTAGCTTACGAATAGGCCTAGACGTGGCTTGCGATTATATGGTATTCCGTATAGACCCGACAATTTATTTCAAGTCTAACGCAGCTGAAGTATAAACTAGTACATGTACATCGATATAGGCTTAGTAACTTTATAATTATTTCCAGCGAGGAAAACAAGGAACATATATTTTAGTGCTGCTTCTCTTCTCCTTCTCCATAACATATTAACATCACATAATTCTATCTGAATTGGATAAATTTCTGTCTTGTATCCATTGCAGGTGACAATGACGGTTTTGATGAGATGTGTAGTGGGTGCCATCCTGCTCTTTGCCTGTATTTATCACGGTAGGTCTTTTTATCTATTATTCTAATATGTTCACTGGGTTTTTATCCCCTTGGCGTGGGTGCAACCGTCTGTCTGTATCTATGCGCATGCCTATGTGGTTGAAGAGGCATGTGCAACTGCTTTTTTTATGTGTGTGTGTGTGTGTGTGTGTGTGTGTGTGTGTGAGAGAGAGAGAGAGAGAGAGAGAGAAAGAGAGAATGATGTGCTTATCAAACATCAGATGATGTTTTAAGTGTGTGTCCACGAGAAAACCAAACCAAATGTAGAAAATGCGGCAAGGTGGGGGTGAACGGATTTACATCATATTTGGTGTGTTTGAACCTTTATATGAACAATATCTGAGGCTGCAATATTTCCTGAAAAAAATCCCTACTTACAGAGATATGGCCAGTGACAATTTGGGGGGTTTATCAACCAAAAATTCTTCTGAAAAACAAGGTTATATTGATTGGCCTTAAAGTTTATACAGGTGTCACCAAATGATTTAGTTTGGTGATATATTATAACCTAAAGATAGAGGATTAAAATGATATACACTTTTTCCACTCTCTTTGTTTCCATGGTAACAAACCAAGCGTTTTTCTCAGGCCTACAAACCACATGCTTTGAACACCCCCCTTCTATTTTTGACAATATCTTCATCTTCACAGGTCTTTGGGGTAAAGCGTGTTCAGGACTAACAGATAACTCATTAATCTATTTATACATGAAATCAAAACTTACTGCTGTTCTACAACTTGTCCGTTGTAACAGATAGAACATGACCTAATTTCTTCATTTTTCGTAAATATATCCGAACACGTATATCGGTGCACTGAACTTCAGCCATCTCTTTCAAGTCAACGAATGGTTTAAAACACTGTTAGTTGAACTTTTTATTTTCATTTTACCTATTCTAATTTTTTTCTGGTTAAAACGAGCATCTAACACATTTTAAAACCATGTGAAACTAATGTACTAACGTCAGAACAACACAACGTCATTATCCAACATGGCGGAAATCGCAGACTGTTTGTTTACAAATCTTCCTCAACGAAGTCGTATATCATGTGGTTTATACTCTGTCTACAGATATAAAAAAACATGTAGTGTATTGAAAAATTGCAACAGAGATATTAACAGTCATCTTCGTCACGTTTACGTGAAGCAAAACAGCGTGAGTTACGAAAGCACACTGATTCTTGTCAGGTGTGAATTCTTTTGTATCCGATGACAGCAATTGGACTTTTTCAAGTATCTTTGGGAGAATAAATGGGTTACACCATGTGACCAGCACTGGGATATGGGCTTGGTTTGTGCTGGAAACCATCCACACGGGAAAACGAGCCTATAACGAAATATGTCATGGGATTAACTTGCAGATGTCAGTGTAGACAAAAAGCCATTTGAATATACTGATGCCACTTGGTTCAGGTAAGAAACGGGTTTGTTTGTATTTTAATACAGGCTAAAATCCAGAAAAAAAGTTCACTCAGAAAAATGATCTAGGTGTAATTTTTTAATGGTAAACGCTCCATTTTTTTAAAAAGAAAAATGCCCCCTTTCAAATAATGAAATTGCAGCCTAAGGACCTGTGATAATTTTATCTTTTAAGCTATATTTGTGTGGGTATTTATGTAGGTTTAATGGTACTTGGGTAAAATAAATTTAAGGGTAACAATTGGAATTAGATTGAAGCTAGGGCTGGTCTTGGCAAAATTGCTAGGCTCATCATAATTAATATTCGAAACCATGCCTTACTTATAAAACATGGACAAATGGGATAATAATTTATTTTTCATCAATATATCAATTAACTTTCAGATAAGTGTTTTCATGTGTCTATAGTAAGCTATATTTATTTTTCAGGCATATTTGAGAAGTGTTATTTGACACACAGTGATCTTATGGTCAGCAAAAGAGTCCAAAGTCTTGCAGAAACTGAAACTAGTGTGGAAATGATGGCTGTTGTAAAAAGGCATGTATGTAAATGAAAGCCACAATATAACAAATGCTGAGGAGATGCATGAGGCCCTAGTTTCTGCAGTTGGAGCCATTTTCTACATCCAGCTAGACAGACATCTTCCAAACCTGCGTGGACTGGAGTGTCCAATTACAACAATTTAGCTTTCTTGATTCCTACAACATGAGAAAAGGTGTCTTCCTTCCTTGAGCAGTTTTAACATGAGTGATACTGATGTTAAAGTTAATTTGGGTTTTTCTGAGGCAAATATGCCAGCTGGGACTATACCAAGCAAGATCACAAACAGGGACATTTTTTCTTGTCCAGAGAAGTTTTCTCTGAAATCTTTTGCTACTAAGACTGAAGAGTATTTGTAAGGTCCTTTTTTAGACCACAGTTATGAAATGTGCCAAAAAAAACAGCTTTTGATCAAATTAAAGTCTAGTGGGCCAACAATCTAACTAAAGAAAAACTTAAAGCACATCAGCTGTGAGAGAACTCCACCCTCTTGAATATCTCACTGAGTTACACAATGGATGAGCTTTAAAGTCATCTAAACCTTTGAAACTATATTTAAATAAAGTAAAGGAGTTTTTACTGAAGGAGTTTAGAAGGGCACAAGAAACAGGCCAGCAGAACCTAGCATTTGTGAGCATGAAGATGAGATTGAAATGTCAGTAAGGAGGGTTACAGACTATTCAGGAAGAAAAAATCGGCAGTTATTTTTGAATGTATTAAAAACTTTGATGTTATGAGCTGTAATGTTTGATACAAAACTGCAAAGATGTTTCATAACACCAGGATATATTTTGCGGTTGTGTTAGTTTTGCTTTTTGAATAGAAAATTATCTTGTTTTGCTACATTATGATATAGTTTGTAATGATCACAACTAATGTTGCACTGCTTTGCATGTATTGCTATATTATAATGTTGTGATTTTTTTATTATTTGTAATTATTCATCTGAGACAACAATAAACTAAATCGAATAATTTTTTAGTTACTGTATGCTCATAAATAGTCACCAAAAAGTGGTGTGGATGATTAAGAAAAAACTCTTGATAATTGAAAAAGATTTGTTCTGGCTTTGCTATCATAAATACTATGGCATATCCTGATCTCTATATGATAAATATTGCACCAAAAAGAAATCGCTACTAAACTAAGATTTTAATTTGTATTCACCAAATTGATGATATTAAAAAAAATATATATATATTAAAATTATCTTGTAAACTCTCAAGTTAATTGCCAGTGCCTATCCAAAGTAACAGAATCTATGATTTATTTCCTCTAAATTTTTTGTCCATATAAATTAAGAAGTCCATATATGGCAATTTACAAATATGAAGCCCAGTGACCTTGACCTACTGACCTGATATTCATTAGTACACACCCACTTTCCATGTTCACCAGCCCTATTAATTTAGTAACATCATTGTAGAGCAAAATGGTTTAATAAATTAATCAAACCTATCGTCTACATAGACTTGAATGAATCCACCATGATTTTTTGCCTTAAAAATGGCCAACTTTGGAGGTATTTTTCAGTACCTGTTTTAATACAGCAGTAACTTTTGAAACTTGATTTGGAATGACCCATATCTGCCTAAAATATTCATGCAGTTTTATAGCTGTAAACCCTGTGAAGATGGAGATATATGCAATTAAAGATGGTAGTATCAAAATTGGACTTTGGGGGGAGGGGTGTTATAAATGGGTGTGGCTCGCCCAAACAGGGTCTTATCTGAATTCTACATATATCTGTGGCAAGCCAAATGATTGTTTTCAATGATTGTAAAGTCTAATATTTTTTAGTTTTCTCCATTTTTGTTTAATTTACACAAAATATATCATTATTTTTCCAAGGTAAAAATGGAGTCTCAAAGAGGCTACATAAGCCATGACTTATAATAGGCTATAATTCTCTGAAGAAAGGATATTTTTGGGATTCCTTCCTAACTCATGAATAACTTCCTAATATGCCTCCATACAACAAATTTGGTTGAAATCCGCTGACCCCCACCTTGCCACCCTGGGCTGGTTCTCTCGTGGACAAGCTCTTAACTTGAAAACTAATTTACGATGATATCATCCAGTGCCTATGTTGAGCGCCAATTTTAGTAACGATTTTCACCGACATGTATCTAACTTTACAGGGATTTGTCAAGACTGCGGTGCGCTATACTTAGACCTCTTAAACGGCAAATCAAACCAGTCCTACTATGACTCCCTGTGCGGGGGCAACATGACAAACTCCACTGGACCCTCAGGGGGTTTGTCGAGCTACTGCAGCAGCCTGTACACCGCCTTTTTAAATAATGAAGTCAACCAAACTGTCTGGGAATCCAGCTCTTGTGCAAATGGATCGTCAGGCTATCCCGGTGAATCCGGATATTACAACAGCTCATCCGGTTATCCTGGTGAATCCGGGTATTATAATGGCTCGTCGGGTTATCCCGGAGAATCCGGGTATTATAATGGCTCATCAGGCTATACCGGTGAATCCGGGTATTATAACAGCTCGTCGGGTTATCCCGGAGAATCTGGGTATTATAATAGCTCATCCGGTTATCCCGGAGAATCTGGATATTATAATAGTTCATCAGGCTATCCCGGTGAATCCGGATATTATAACGGCTCATCAGGTTATCCCGGTGAATCCGGGTATTATAACGGTTCATCAGGTTATCCCGGTGAATCCGGGTATTATAACGGATCATCAGGTTATCCCGGTGAATCCGGGTATTATAACGGATCATCAGGTTATCCCGGAAACTCGGGGTATTCGGCGGAGTATTGCAACGCCCTCTACGGCCTTGTCCTGAACGGCACTGTCCCCATGGTTGACTACGAATACATGTGTGCGCAGTCTAACGGATCCTCGGGATATACAGGAGATTCCGGACCGGATGCAGCGGCCTGTGCCTCCATGCTGGCTGCGGTACAGAACGGGACTCTGGATGCATCGTACTATGAATCAGTGTGCCCTGAAGACACTGGTGAGGATCAGTTGGGTGAGTGAAACAAATATATGTAGGCCTATATATATTTTTGCACAGAAATACACCACAGAAATATGTGTTGCTCGTGGCATTTGATTCACGTGCTTTAAAACTGTTTTTAAAGTAGCCATTGTGGTGGTTGGGCGTTTCAATGTTTCTTGGCATATATATATATTGAAACAGCCAGCCACCACAATATATATATATATATATATATATATATATATATATATATATATATATATATATATATATATATAAGCGAGTGTGGTACAGAGTGCTCAACTGTCCGGAGCATTTATGCACAATTAATTAATAAATAAAATAAATAAAATTATAATTAATTAATTAATTAAAAACAAGAGACATGTATCAACCCCAGCTCAGAGTTCCCGATCGCTAGGAGGTGTTTATTTGTTTATATATAAAAGGAGAGTATATTTAAATCTCATGCCTTTGAATATATATATAGATGTCTAACTTATATCGTCTCGCTTCCTTTCTTTTTAAAGGTGACTTGTTGGAATCCTTCAATGCATCTGCAATAACTTCACCGGACGCATTGGACAGCGTGGTGGCCGCCATAAGTAATACAGTAAGAGAAATGCTTCATTAATAGGCATTGTTTGAAATCAGATAAAAGTTATATTCGTGGATAAATATAACAGATTTTGACTTCAGGGAAGAATCCGTTTTCATCAAGACAAATTATGGAAAGAGACAAAAAAAAGTTACTCAACGTTGTTTTGTCATCACAACTGTACATGTACCACAGTGCACTCGTTCACAACATAAATACGTTTCCCATTTGTTTTACTGGATTTTTCCTATTATTTCCAGAGCTCAACCAACACCGACCAGTTACAACAGGTTCGTAGTCATGTTTATTATACTCACTTCTGGACCGTGTTATAATTACTTGTATTGGTGATCTGAGTAGCTATGGGCAAATCAATGGGTATCGATTTCCGAAATAACATTGTACTAGGCTTGTATGCTTTTAATCGTTTTTCTTTTACTTTTATTCATTAATATTTTTCTTCTTTCTTTGTTTGTTTCACTGGAACACAGATACATTTACCTAAATGAATGTCGTCGCATTTTTGATCTAGTTTGTATTTATCATATAGTATTCTCCTGCAATATAACATGCACAACAAAAGTTAATGTCCTTAATGTCAAAAGGTAATAACAAAAGCAATAAATAAATAAATAAATAAATAAAAATAAATGAAATATATTTATCAATTAAACTTCTATGCTGGCTTGAACACATTATTTCAGGTACGAGATATGGCAGTATCGGCCATGTTGAACGTAATAGACTCTGTCACCGATGAAGCCGGCTTGGCGAAGGTCGCCGACTCGCTGTCGTCTATCACCGACTCGGATGCCTCCGGTATCACAGAGGCTACAATGGTAAGTTAATGTACTAAATTGTTTGGGAATATTGTCACAAGGGCCGCAATAGACACATCTCTCCTTACATATCCCCCCCCCACACACACACACACTCGCACACACACAATACATGCGTACAGATACATGCACGCGTGTGGCAGACCAAGCACTGCACGCTAAAGAAGTTCACAAGTAGATGTCGTATATGTACATATATACATACGATTTCAATCCCACACATGTATGCACACAGCCACACACACACACACACACCCAACCACCCTCACACACTGTGCAGATATGAATACTGTATATCAAGTATTTGTAAACAGTATTTTGTATGTTATAAAGATGTACCTTGAGAATAACCTTATGTACATTTTATTTCTCCAACAGTAACAATATTTTTTCATCTTTGCAGGACAAAGCTCTCGACGCCAGTGAATCCATACTTAACAAGATGTCCTCAAACGCCAACCTTGGAAACGCAGCATTAACACAAATATCTACAGGTATTTGAGAGTTAAAATTGCTAAATAATGTTAGCAGCTACACAACCCATCAATTAACAGTCAAGATAGGTGTGATGAGATAAGCAGTGCTTTTTTCTTTGTGAAGTAAAGGAGGGCGCAATTAAAAGGGCCTCCCTCTGCAAATATAAAACAGGGCAAATTTACTTTAACATGTACGGCTCAGGACGGAATATTACTTAGCAGGGGCGGATCCAGAGATATTTTCTGACAGTCTTCCAAATTATCCTTGTTGATCCATCTTCCATTTTTGACCGTCTTCCGACAGAAAACGTTAGATGTATGACAATGTAAACTTGAAAATCTGACCGTCGTCCAGAAGATGGCCTAAATCCACCCCTGCTTAGCTTCCATTGTGTCATTTCGCTTGTTTAACTTTTCTGGGGTCAGGGATTACCCTCCAAATAGGTGGGGAACACGTCACTTACTGTCCCCATCCCCCTGGACCTACCACTGAAGACTACCTTTGAAATATTTTTTTTTTTATTTTTGGCTTGATCACCTTATCTCATTACACCGATCTTGACTAAACACATTTTCTGTTACATTTCAGCCATCGTTGGTACCATTAGCAACTTGCTGTCAACTACGTTAGGTGATGACCCAGCCAGTAACGTTACGGACAGTGCTAACGCAACTGCAGCCAAGGCGGTGAGTACTGATGGTCTCTTGAATAGCATTGCCTAATGTTATTCACATTGCATTGATCCAAGATGGCAGTTAACCTAGCTCTATATTCAGCTTTTTATCTGTGTTTCTATGCATGCTCGTTTTTTATTTATTTCTTTTTCATTAATTTCTTTAATGTTAATGAATGTGCAGACATTTATAAACACAAATTCGAGTCAACATGTATCCAAGACTAACCTTGGGTCAATACATACATTTTAATATAATTTAAACATATTCTAAATACCACTCTTAAGAAAGGAGAGGGGTCTTTTGGTCGGGAACATGCAAATAGCCAAATTGACCACGCATTTAAGAATTTATTAAATATTTAAGTTTTTATAAGACACGTCATGTCTTCTGTGCGTTATTTACCTGTAGAGTATGGTACATGCAAGAGAAATGTATATATATTACACATACGTATTTCAAACAAAAATAAGACCTTAAAATAACAACTGTATTTCAGATTTACCTTTTTTGAGTTTGTAATTTTTATGCATGGTTACCGATTATGAACTCTCTTTTATAGGCACGAGCTGAGAAGTCTGAACAGCTCGTCAACTCTATCGGCGACACAATCCTGGGGGGCATGAATACCTCCTCTCCTCCAGTGGTAATTAACACCAAGTCTGTCGCCATGACACTTCAGAAGGTTGCTGGTAGTCAAGCCGCTGCGGGGAACTTCACCACTAGCTCGACTACGATCAAAATCAACGGAGCTCTGGCGACAACGGAACCCGTTAATGTCAAGGTATGAAATCAAATAGCTTACAGTGTATCCTCCGATGTCAGAGGATCTTTAAATAGCATCCAAAATTAAAATAATAAAATATCAAATAAAAAATATCATTTTTTTTTTATTTGATATTTTCTTGAAATCATGAAATAATCATTCTTCCGGGTGCAGTACGACTTATACTTTATTCAGTTTAACCATTTCCCTTCTCCTTTAAGTTGCCTTTGCAAAACCCAGTGACCTGACATTCGCTTTCTTCTCAACACTTTCCGCATTTCTCTTCAGCTGGTAGCAATGGCAGACAACGCATTCAAGTACGCTCCGGGCGGAAGTAACGTCACTTCCGGAGTTACTACATTCGAGATGAAGACGGACTCGGGACAGATGGCAGCACTGGACGGTGGCTTCGTCGAGGCCGAAGTCGGAGCAGCAATGAAATTTGAAGAAACTCAAGCAAGCATGGAAAACATGACCACCGACAACGGGATCTCTCAAACCATCGCCATCCAAGACGCCGCAATCTTGTTGTCCTTCGACATTCCTCCTGACCAGACGCTGGTTTTCCTAGGCAAGCTGGACGGAGAAGCTACGAAGCAGAGTTATGATTTTCGGTTCGTTGTGTCGTCTGCTGTGGAAAGTTCCGACAAAAATATCGACGTGAACGAAGAATTTGATAATGGGACGCTGGTGATAGTCGTACCACAAGAGGCATTAGGGACAGCACAAAAACTTGGCTTGTCGGTTCTTTTGGCCGAGGGTAAGTGTAAGATTGTATGAAACACAAACCTCATTTTGTTGTTAGACCGATAAATCTATGGAAGAGGTAGATTGCTCCCTTATATTAATGTAAATAATTTAAATACTAATTAATTTAATGAATATTTATTAATGAATTTATGTATCTATTTATATATGAAGTTTTTCTAATATTAGTGGTTGGCTTAACAGTACCTACATGCAGTATATGCAGCATTTAAGAGCGATGAGGTTAAGGGACAATTATTGGCATTTAATATCTTGCCATCAAATCACTGAAATCCGAGCTGTAGTAGAAACAACCTTCTTAAACAAAACAATAATTTGGCGATTCTTCAACGTTTTACTCACGTGCAGAATCAGCCACCTCATCAGGTGGCGGAAGTAGCAGGCGGCTCCTATCGACAGGCGGCAATGGTACCCTGAGTATGCGGTCCACTGCAATCACCCCTTCCTCATATAATCGTACATCTAAATCATGGGGTTCGCCATCAGGTCTTAAGGTACCGTTGGATTTTGCTTTAGATTTACACTTTTTGCTTTTAGTTATCTTTAACTTATATTAGATATGTGAAAAGTATTATATCGTTCCCGCCCTCAAACTAATATTGACCCATTCTCATAAAAAAGCATTAATGAAACAACGAAAAATATAAAATAAGCTTTAATATGGGCATCGTACATTACCCGTCGGTGTAAAATATATCACAGATATAGATATGTTACTTAAAACACGTTGAAGGATTTCATTCGTGTTTCAGATTAAAGGCGCCTCTAAATCCAACAAGGTGGTTTTCAAGAGCAACTTCTTCGGCTCATTTGCTGCGGGCCTGTTCGTCCCACCTAACACAATAGACTTCGGCAAAGTGTTCGGGAACTTCAGCGCCCTCCTCGCGCAGGCGCCGCACGTGCTGATAGTGATGAGCTCCCTGGTGGCGCTGTATTTCTTACTGTTGATATGGGCGAGGAGGAAGGACAAGCAAGATATGGAGAACGTAAGCAAAACTGAATTTTGTATTTGTACAATGTAACCGAAAAATTTCATAAGCTGTATTATGCACTTAGTTATTATTCATTTTTGCTGGTCTTATTATTCTAGAAATCATTATAACTTTGCATATGGACAATCATGTCAACGGGTATTTCTACAGAAAATAAATACATAAAAGTACTGGTTAATTGATACATTATCCAATTACCGCATCTAAGGTATAACCTATCATCAGGATAATTTGAAATTACCGAACAACCAATGTTTAAGAAATAACACACAAGCTTTACAACTGGTAATAAGATTATAAAGGCTATTAATATCAATACTTCCACTAACTGCTATTGTGTGACTGTAGTTTATATACTGAAAGTTTGTTTGCACGAATTCTTTGTGTCTTTACCGTGATACTTTCGTTGTAATATGAATTGTTGCGAAAAATCTCCAATTATCAAAATTGTGTAATTGAATAATGTTATTACACCAACATGGGTAACCTTGATTTCTCAAAAAAATTTCCAAATTACTTAACAGTTATACAGTGTAGTTGGGACGTCACCATTACGTCACAGCATCATCTTGACACGCTTAGAACTAATATCCCTTATTTATTTTTTTCTAGTGGGTTCACCATCATCTGTTGGAAAACCAGCGCTGGGATCAGCAGCACTATCTTCTCAGTGTTTTTACCAGTTCCAAGTCCCCCAAGCACACTACAGCTATTCCTTACGTCATACTGTATGGCACTGAGGGAAGAACGAAACCGAAAGTGCTCCTGGATCGCAGTAGGGAGGTAGGTTACACGACACTGTTCAAAAAGCGTGACGTTACTGATTATGATGTGTAATCGTTATTCTTGACAACGACGTGTGCTTTCGTGTGGTAGATACACTGTACACGTATTAGGTTTAAAACACTAACTTCTTCGAAAAATATTTGAACTTAATACAAGCCCATACACAGCGCTAATAATTATAAATATTAAACTCGCTACGGAGACAGAAGTTATTGTCCCAATAATAATCAGCTGCTTCAATTCTGGTACACACGAGCTGGTCCACATGGTTTAACATTACTTATAAATGCAGGACAAACTTTGGCCGAGTTGACTTTCTTTTATTTGACCTGTTTGGCGCTAGTAAGGCAAAATGGTTTGGCAATTATAACTGGATAAATTAATTTCATTCCATTACTCATTTCTTCAATATTTATTAAATTCTAGAATTTCAAACGCGGCAAAGTGTGTAACTTTGTCCTGAGCACCCCGCGATCACTGGGCAGATTAACCCACCTCCACGTGTGGCACTGCCAGGTTGATGATGCCTCCAGTTGGCACCTGGATAAGATAACAGTCTATGACGTCACAACCAAGGACAGGTCAGTCTAGCTGAGAGAGAGAGAGAGAGAGAGAGAGAGAGAGAGAGAGAGAGAGAGGTCTACAGACAATAATCAATAGTTATACTGATATATATTTATTCCCATCCCAGGGGTGAAAGACATAAAAGAGTACATACATAAAATCACACACAAAATCCCCATAGTATAATCACATAAAATCGTTCTAATATAAGTAATAAAATGATTGTAGTAATACTGTATAAAAATATTGTATGTGGTAAGGTGAAAATATAAGACAGAGGAGTACGAAAAATGAATAAAATTATGTTTAAATGGACAAATAATTATACAGTGCTGAGACCATATGAATGCGGAAGCGCAGCTGATACCACATTATGGAGTATAAGCCGCTTCTTTTCAGATTTCTTTTCCTCTGTGACGAGTGGCTCTCCATCTGCAAAGACGACGGCAACACCGACAGGCTGCTAACAGCTGCAGACGAGACGGCCCTGGAAGACTTCTCCTTCCTCCTTAGCAACAACGCCAAGAAGAAGATATTCGATGACCATTTATGGTTTTCCGTTGCCAAGCGACCGACGCCCAGTCGTCTCACGAGAGTTCAGAGGCTGACCACGTGCTTGGCTGTCCTGTTTTTGTGTATGATATCGAACGCTATGTTCTATACTGAAAACGAGGACAAGGGAAACGGTATCGCCATCGGCCCCATTGTGATCACGTTCAGACAGGTGTATGTTGGTCTGATTGCCAGTGTTCTCGTGGTCCCCCCTACCTTTATCATGCTGGAAGTTTTTCGACGGAGTAGACCTAGAAAAACCGACAAGTCAATTTTCCCGTATAAAGCCGACAAATGGGCTGTGGCAAGGAAGGCCCTCGTGCCAGAGGAGAAGGACGAGAAGATGTTCAAAGCAGTGGAAAACGTGCTAGCACTCCACAAAGAATCCAAAACCAATGACGACAAATCTGACCTCGTCAAAGCTATTGCTGAATTTGATGAGATGATGCGAGAGTCCCCGCCCCCGCCACCCGAGACGCCCGCAAAACCATCCAAACCCCCTCGAAAGCCTGTGAGGTTTCCTTGGTGGTTTGTTGTGTTCGGGTACATCCTGGCATTTGTGGCAGTGTTTACGTCAGCATTCTTCACGTTATTGTACAGCCTCGAGTGGGGGGCGACCAAATCAACCAATTGGCTTCTCGCTCTCTTCTTCGCTCTTGGCGAGTCGGTCTTAGTTGTACAACCTTTACAGGTAATGATACCATTGGCGGGCACTAGTTTCTGTAATAATAATCTTAAAAAAACAAGACTACACAAAAAATAAAGGACATTTCGCTTAAGTCTGTCATCAAAACAAAACAAAACAAAAAAGATTGAAATGACTGCATCAAATATTGTAGTTCACAAGACAACAACCATACAAGAATAATAACAAACTCAAAAAACAATGCTTCGATATTACGATACGTAAACACTTTGACTGGTAAGTATTCTTGAGCATCACAATGGAATGCAGGACTTTTGTTCTTTAATCGAAATGTTTTTCTTAAATCTTTTTAAAGTATTTATAAAATAAATTCATGAGAGGTATGTTTTTTGTTTGTCCCAGGTGCTGCTATTGGCTCTGATCATGTCTATCATCATGCGCATGCCCGGAGACGACGAGACCGACGATGATTTTGTCATAGAAGAACACGTGCTTTTACCATACAACTGTAAGTATAATATGTGATTATAGATCACAGATTCTGTGATCATAAGATCTATCATTTGGCTAGGAAGTGCACAAATTACGAATGTATTATTTGCCACTGAAAAACAAAATAAGTACGTATTTCGTTGACACACTGTAGATTCTCATTTTCCTTGTGTAATGATAACAAAATTGTTTCTTGGTAACGAAAGTTTTTAACTTATGGGCTATTTTTAACTAGAGCAGTTTTGCTTGTTGATTGCTTATCTTTTGAATAATGGTCATTTTTTCCCATCAAGGATCGTATTATCACGTAGCTTAAATTTACACAAGCCTCATTCAGCCTCACATTACAAAAATACGTGCCTTTAAACAAAATCACGAAACGACAACAACAAGAGATTATTAAATATGTATACATGCATTTTCACATTCGTCTTTATCCAGATACCATCCCAAAAGCCGTATTTGTCCCCATGGCGGACACCACGATAGACGAAGAGGAAATCAAAATGAGAAAGCTACAGAAGAAACATGAACAAAAACTGTCCGGGGTGGTCAACGACATCGCGGTGCATCTTGGATATCTGTTCCTGTTACTAGTGATCTGTTTTGCCAACAGAGATCCCAACTTCTTCTTGCAGAATGACAACTTGAGGAATAGCCTTAGTTTAGATGATGGGACCTTCAGTGAGGTATGTTTTTTTCCCTCGTTCTTACACTTCATACCAAGCATAAGGGTATTTTGCAAAGCTACCACACCATGCCTACATTACATGTATCTGTTGTTCTATTGCCTGCCTTTGTGTTATCACGACAGGCATCTGAAAACGCGCGCGTTGTTTGCACACGCTTGTGGGTCAATAGAATGACCACATTTCACGTAAGATGAGGTTGACATGAAATGTCGCTCTTTTTTTCTATTTCATAAAGTCATAATATCTCCTGAGGAACAACACCTCTAGATGTCTCTCATTTTTGTACATCGTTTTGCAGATTCAGCGAATAGAGACCATATTTTCCTGGCTAAACGGGACGATTTTCCCAGCAGTTTTTCCTGACACAGACTATACGGGGGCTACCTTGGATGCCTACGATCAACAGTTCCTTCATGACATCTACGCCCTCAGACTTGGACCACTGCGCCTGCGTCAACACAGAGTAGTACAAGGTAAGATTATGTTAGAGTGTAGATCTAATGAGACGGAATCTGTATTATTATAAAATTTAGGTTCCATTAGTACCAGTCAGGTTTTGTGAATTTTTACGGAGCTTGGACACAATACAATAGTTTTAGAAGAAAATAATTAATGACATTCTTAGAAAAACATTGTCGACGGTCCAACGTATTGAAGCTTTTTACAAGAGGCAATGATATTATCCCCTCAACTGATATGTTTATTTTCTGTGATTTTCAAAGGTCATTGTACCGTTATACCACACATGACGAACCTGTTCAACTCCTGCAATACTGACTACACATTTGAACGCCAAGACAGAGTTAATTACCAGACAGGTAGGTACAAAATATTACTGAGGTATAGTAAGGTGATTATCAATCAAGTAGGTACAGAGGATTATCATATTGAGGGTAAAGGATGTTTAATCCCATATTATAAGAAATTATCATAATATACACGTTTTGAAGAATCAACTGTATTATTAGTGATTATTAAATTAGTAGCCAAATTAGGCTAAATACCGAAAATAACTTTCTAGGGTGGGAAGCAGGCCTTAACGCTGGCGTGGATGCGTCCGCCACAGCATTTAACCACACATCTCCCAATGGCGACAAGGACCTCTGGGTATCTGGGTTGTTCAGCCTTTACGACGGCGGTGGATACGCCGTGGAAGTCAATTCCCTAGCGGAAGGAATCACGGTTCTGAACACGCTTCTGGCCAATAACTGGATCGACCGCCTTACTAGGGTGGTCTTTGTGGAATTTACCATAAATAATATGAATGTGAATGTATTTTCAATGGTTCGAATCAAACTGGAACTGCCGGCCATCGGCGGGATATTCGTCACGAGGGAGCTCGTGAGTTTCCGGCCGTACCCGTATGTAAATCCGTTCGATTTCATCCTGTTGGTGATTCAAGTCATATGGGCTATTGTGGTCTTCTACCTCCTCGTGAAGGAGAGCATTTCCATGTTCAAGAAAAGATCGAAGTACTTCAAAGTCCTGTGGAATTATGCAATACTGATAGACTTGCTGTTCGCCGTGGCCAGCATGGTTTGCTTTGTCCTGAGAACCGTTTATGTCATCCGTTCCGTCGAAGATGTGAAAAATAATAATGGTAAGTTAAAGTCAGTCCGGAGACAGGCTTGATTGTTCACACGATTATTTGGTTTAATTTTAATCAGTTTTATCATATTATACTGTATATATGTTTCTATCATTTATATACCAATTTTGGTAGTATATGATGTCGCTATTAGGTATATTCCATGAATAACTGCGCCAGGTTATAAACATTCCATCTAAACTCTCTCTTTTGCACGCGGTATACACTGCCTTGATAGTGTAGGTTTCACGATGGCGTCTCACCATTTTAACTAATTACATGTATACCATAAACCTTAAGATCAGGTATCACAGTACAGTCATAAAGCATATATTAGTATATAAAGCAATATTACGCCATCCTTTTCTTTTCAGGTCATTTCGTTGGTTTCGATCTCGTAGCCAACTGGGATTTCGGGTACTCTCTCACCATTGCCATAAGCCTGTTCGTGGCCACGTTACACCTCTTCCGACCCCTCTCCTTCCACAAGCTACTGTCTATCCTGAGCACAACCCTGACCAGGTCATTCCTGGACCTTCTCTCCTACGCCGTGATTTTCATCATCTGTCTTTTCACGTTCGGACTGACGCTGATGGTTAACAGTGGAAGCGTTCTGGCAGCGTTCCGAGCCATTGCCTTCGCCATGTTTAATCTCTTCGGCGTCATGTTGGGGGTGTTGAAATACACCGACGTCATCACAGAGGAGACGTTCTTGTTGAAAGTGTTCTTCTTCATCTTTACAATGAGTATGAACTTCATGCTTCTCAATATGTTTATATCTATCATCAATGATACGCTGGCGGAGCTCAAGACTGATGAATCCAAACAGGAGTACGATAAGGAACTGGCAGAGTACCTGTCTAACAAGATGAATTCTTGGGTGGATACCCTAATCAACAGGAAGAAGAAGAGTAAACTCTCCCGCAAAAAGCCTGGTAAGAGTATCTAAGTCTATTCGTTTCTGTTTGAGCATGTAAACAATACAGATGTTTTTCTTTCCGATAAGACTATTCACTGAGGTACCCCGGTACGTTTGGTCGCGCATATTTAACTTCCCTGTTCGAGAGTGCCATAGTTATAATTTCCCCGCCAGAAACCGCCCTTTTTTTAATATTTTTAAAAGAATCCGGTGAACTGTTTCTGGAGGAAGAAGCTGGAGAAATATACTGATAAAGACGTAACTCCGTGAATTTAGAAATTCCCACCTTCCATTTCTAGTAAGTTAGCCAACGCTCGACTCTACGGCGTCTCTAAGAAAGAAATAAAGTTACAAAAAAAAAAAAAAACCTTATGGTCTATCTGTTTCAATTGATTAAATTTTTTTCTATAACAGCGATCAATGACATACCCACAGTTGCTGTCACAACCCAAGAAACAAACGACAGCACAACCGCGCCACCTATCGACACTCAGCAGGTTCTGCTGGAAGTAGCTGGCGTTGAGGACAACACATCATGTGACAAGAGCAAAAATGCTCGGCGCCGTGTGGTGATCCGAAGTGCGACTGCGCAACAACACATCATGTCCGCGGACACAAATGGCCAAGTTCCCAAGAAGAAGGTTAAGAAACGACCCGTGGACAGGGACATGGAGACGGCCATGGCCTTGGCCGAAAAGGTAATGAACAGCTATATTGATTTTTTTTCGTTTGATTTTTTTTCGTTTTTTTTCGGTTAGAAAAACCGGTCCATTATACATGGAATTCCCAAACTTGAAAAATCGTGTTTATAAATGCATGAAAACGCGTTCATGTCAAATCTAGAAGGACGCATACTCGTGCAGCAAAGGCACGCATACGCACGCACACACGTGCTCACGGAAATTGCATGCATGCTGTATTTACCAAGGCTATAATCACTTCGATCTCTCCGACAAAAGAAAGGTTTAGATGAGCAATAATGCTGTTGTGGTTTAATTGTGTTATAAACGTGGGAACGAAGTAAAGCTAAACTAACTGTTCTTGCCGTTTCAGATGTCAGACAATTTTCTCAAAATCTTCAAAGTGTTTGCCGAAAGGGATGAAGACATTGTTGACACCATATTAAGAGAATGTTTAGAAGAAGAACTAATGGACGAAATCAAAGGGGTATCAAAACCAAAGATGCCTGCTTCAAAGGACAAAAACGCAAGCAATTCTCTCCAAGTGCCAGCTCCAAAACCAAAATCAAAATCAAAATCAAAGAAGCGCAAAGGAAAGTCAAAGAAGGGACAATCAGATCTCGCCGTCACGTGGGAAGTAAACGAGAACACTGGAGATGTTCCAGGACAGACACAGTAACGAGAGAGAGAGAGAGAGAGAGAGATCTAGAGAGAGAGAGAGAGAGATAGAAAATCTGACAGAAACAACATTTTCATTTTCATCGCACGAGCTGGTACTTAACAATATCGGTAAAACGCTGTACTTCACGTTGTTTGAAAATTTTAGGTAACATGGAAATATTACAACCATGCAACGCACACATCTCGCTCATTTATCCTGTACATGCAGTAGATCATCAGCTCTGTTCATGCATCGATTACCAAATTCGTGATCAACATACTCATCATGCACTCACATCCGTAATAAATTACCTGCTGCTGCTCCAGTGCCCTCTACGGTCATTAGGCTTGGAAGGTGTAAACTGCCCTCACGACCGTCTCTTGTCATAGGTTCAACACAACTTATTCGTCTGGATGTTCTCATGCAGGACACGTCAAATAGAAAAGCACTTAAATTTGTTCTTTGGACTCGAAACTGCAGTCTGTCAGCTCCGATCTGCCACCTGTTGCCACAGTTGTTGATGTTGGAGGGATGACATCATAGACTGCATTCCCACAGATTTAGATCGATCCATCTGGATCGACCTAACTCCCTGGGGGTTCACGCTAAACTGTCAGCCGAGCGCGCACTTTAGTTAATTACCCCCTTACAGCTTTTAGTAGGCGGGACAGACATTTAAGCCGGTTAAACGTGGGAATGCAGTCATAGATCTCTGTAATGTTTCCCTGCGAGCGAACTGATGTTTGTGCCATATTATTTATCCTGGAGCTAGCTCTTTTTTCAAGGCCCAAGAGTCACTGCCATGTAAAAGTATGATTTCTGCCCACATTAAAAATGAATTGTTTTCACCATAGTGGTATCGGTTTTCAAAGCGTAAAATGGTGATTTCAAAGTGGCGGTCTTCTTCGTTTTACCGTAAAAAAAAAAAAAAAAAAAAACTGAGGAGCGGATTTATAATACATTAAATTAAAATAATAACCGATTATTTATTTTACAATCTGAAATAATTTTTTATGCTACAATTACAACATATTGTGCTAATATGTCCAAACGCAGTGTATATATATATACATGACGATTGTACGTTATAGTGGAATAAGACAACAATACCTATCAGTATTACTTCATTATATTATCTATACGTTTTGACTATAATAAAAGTAACCATGTGATAGAAAAGCTTGTGTTCATCTGCTTCCCGCTTTTTTGTTTTGATTATTGGTATAGGATGCGATATGCAAGGTACGATATAATCGACATGTGAAAGTGCCCAAACCATAATGGAAAGATATCTTTATCGAGCACACCCTTTTAAAATACGACTAAAATGACATTCGCTTCTATTGCTAATTTACATCAGCGAATAAACTTAAGGGGCACCCATACGACTCTAGATACGACTCAGCCGCTTTATTATGTACAGAGTTCACATTTTATAAACATTTTATCATCGCGAAATCAATACATATGCAGCTGTACAGTAACTTCAAATGATTTACATACGTATTGTTTTGCTATGTTAAGAGCTGATCATGAGGGTTTCTACGCATCAGATTAAGGTTTTTCAAATGCACTGCGGTACCGGAAAATATATTGAAATGATCACTTACATTTACAACAGTACAACTGATAACAAAACCGAATACAGAATTCCAGTGAAGTGAGGCTTGCTGTCAGTTTCATAAAGGAACTTAAGGCCAGAAATAGCGATTAATTTTCAGACCAAAAATTTAGTCCATTTTAGCACAAGCAAATCCCAAACTAGTCCTATCAAATGAACATTTCCTTCTGTTTTATTTCAAGAAGGACATGTCTACAGTTTCAGACCAATACTTACTTATTATTCATCTGAAATAAATTTAAATCGAAATTGTAGTCGACTGGACTTTTTTTGGTCTACAAGTCAATACTAGATTTTGGGCCTCAATACGAAACCGTGGTGTAAAAAAAAGTTTGTTCGTGTAATGGAGAGATCGGCCCTCACACAGGTTACAGTTAGCGTGACGTGAGTGGGTCTGGGTCAATATTTACCTGTACAAATCAATGATAACCGCGGGTCTAGTATCAACCGGGAACCGTCTCCTGCTCTCTCGATGGACTCAGGTCCCTGGTATTCGAGGCATCCCGATCTCGCAAAATCTCCCAAGGTGAGTTACCGGCTTCATCTGGAGGCTCTACCGTACCCACCAACGGGTTTCTTTGACCGCCTCTGTTGAGGAGGCGTTTACGTGTGTAGTTCATTATCACGCAAAAGTAGCGGAGTTTCTGAGAACTACTCTTCCCACAAACAGGGTTCAGATACCGCTATGGTTGAAAGGGCGTTTGCTCGTGATGGTGCTCAAGTGAGTTGCCCAAAAGTGGCACCGTGAGCGTAGTACCTTTTAGCAATATCTGATTTTTATGGATATTGTACCATACTTTTTTCCTTTAACCAACAACATGTAACATATCCAAAACCGTTGAAATTGCCGTTATTCCAACCATATGTTGCTATATAAAAATCTAAAAAGTATGATATGTCTTACAGTTGTGACGAGAAAATGTTTTATAGATATGTGAAGAGACACCACAAGATTATCACTGTTTTTCACACTTGATTGTAATTCGTTTACTGCATAATAACCATGGTAACTGTATGTATGCATGCCAGAAATACCATAATAATAATAATAATAATAATAATAATAATAATAATAATAATAATAATTATTATTATTATTATTATTATTATTATACGTAGTAAGCCTATCCTTATTACTATCATCAATATAATGAAATCCTTTCTGAACCTGTCCTTAATCGCCTCCATTCATCAGTGCATTTCATTTTGTGCAGAAATTCCATCAAACGCCGTGTAGTATTCATTTACTCTCTAGGGGGCAGGTTGACATTATCGAGGCTATTAACCTCCGTTTTATTTCCCTTACACCTTAAATTGGCCGAAAGACATATCATTTTAATATCTGCACCAATTTATCGATTCCATTCCAGGCGCAGAATGCCCATTGAACACCGATGGGCACGTTCATACACATTTCGGTTTACGGTGATCAATTTTATTGCAATCAAGCACGTGTCTGCACAGCAGGACGCCTGTAAACCTTTTGATTTCCTTAAAATAAGTCCAAGGCATTGCCTTTCGTTTTCCAATACGCTTTCGCTCGTCTTCTTTAATTGATGAAAATTGGCGACGGCATTTCGGTCGATGAAAGATCGTTCCACCTGCGTCTAATGGGAACGAATCCATTTACCGATTGAATGGTTATGTGTCCATGTAAATGACTTCATGGGACATAAATGAGATACACAGTGGGAATGGTGAAATTGACTGACCATTGAATGATTTGGATGAGAGTCGTCGCAAACAAATTGCTTCTAGGAAAGCAACGAATTCACAAAATGCTCGTGACCTTGATAAAAAAATGTTAAGTTAATTAACAAACACGCGGTACACGTCCCTCTTTTAGTTACCTAGAATTATTTATCCAATGTATGTATCTGTTAATTCATCATCCCACACTTATCTGTTTATCTATTTATCTGTTCAATTTTATTTATTTATTTATTACATGTTTTTCCATTTTTCTTTTTTCTTGGGAGGGGGGGGGGCATTGGAGTATTTACCCTGGACAGTGAAACACTGCTTAACAAAATGTCTTCTCTCCCAGTAAGATGCGTTGTTTGATTTCGATCTTTTAACAGAGCATCTATCTCTCTAGTAAAATTCTCATTATTACCGTTGCTAATGAAATCAGGGATTATAGAATGCGTTGGGCTCATCAGAGTTTACCTATCGCTAGATTTCACTCACAAAATGTGTACTCACATTGGAAATACTTTTTCTTCGTTTTTCGTCATTGGAATGGTTTCATGAAAAACGCAAATAAGACCAACGATCTGACAATTATCACTGGAGAGCTGCTGAAATTCGCTTAAGTACATGTAGTTTCGATAGACCCCAGTTCACTGTGTTATGAACATAAATATTCAAAATAAAACGTGTATAAAAGTTTTGTAAAAGGAATTCTTAGTTACATTTTATTCTTTTGAATTAAATTTCGATATATAATACTATTAACTTTTTCACATTCTCCAATCAACTTATGCTGTCACTTGGGAAACCTTCAGTTTTCAGCTACATGAGTTTAGCAGCACAATCTTCTTATTTTTCTAAATGTTTCAATAACACCGCGTCTAAAATCCACATAGATAAAAGCGTACAATATGGGGTTTCCTGAACTATTAATTAACAATAGAAAATCCGCCACAATACACAGGGTCTCAAATCCACTTGGTTGTTCCGAACTGAAGTAAAATATGAACGTTTTTGTGTACGTTGGTAGCCAGCACAGTGCGAATACGACGGTCACAGTTACAGCCACGCACGTGAGTCTACGCCTTGCCTCATGCACGTGCAAATCCACGTGTGGTGACTTGTGGCTTTCTGATAATACAACATGCGTGTGGTATAACTTACGAATCACCATTGCATACATGACTGTCATTGCAAGCAACGGCAGCGCGTAGCCGATGGCGAAAAACACAGTATAATACCCTCTCGCTGCTCTGTAGATGACCTCTTCTGTTCCTGATACGTGAGAGATAGTCCACGTGGAATTCTCCATTGATATTCCATAATTTGACGAATTTGTAAGATTATGGGACTCTGTGCGTTTAACGGTCTCCGTGATCAGTACGGGGGTGTTAATCAAGAGCACCACACCCCATAGAACAACCACCGATATGACGGTGTTCATTTTGGTCTCCCATACACGAGATCGGAACACCAGCACTAAACTGAGGTACTTCTCCAACGCTATGAAAACCAGGGTGTAAACGCTGGCGTTCTCCGTGACGCTGATGATGTAATATTCCTGAGATGACGTCAGAAAGTTCAGGTGAAGCACGTATCCGATCCCACCCACTGTGATGAAGCACAGGTCGGCTACGGCGAGGTTGCCGATGAGAATGTTGGTGGTTCCTTTCATGGGCTTGCTGCAACAGACAACAGTTATCACGAGAACGTTGCCAATAAACCCCACAGTACACAGTAAAATCCAGATGATGAAAAATACCTGAGGATATTCCCACGTTGTCATTATTCCATAGATCTAAAATCACAAATAAGTGAATGTCGTTGAATTTGCTGTTTTTATTATCTTAAGTGATTCAAATATGGCGTTTGGTGTATTGTAAACCTCACTTCAAATGCCGTCGAGTGAGGGATCTCGCAGTTTTCGGAGTTGTCAGCAGGAATCTGTACGCGTAACTGTTTAATTTCAATTTTGAAAATCGCAATATTCAGGATTACGGTCTTACCCTTGGTGATATTTCATTTTTATGAAGAAATGGTCACCCAAGACGTTCGGTCTATCAGATTAAATGGCTCCAATTCACTTCTGCTTTTTTACCTTACCTCAAGTCTCTCTTGTATAGTGAAAATCCCCAGAAAATTCCAACTTCGATATTTCTCCTGTACACTAGCCCACTCTATTGCCTCCTCTGATTTAAACGCAATCCAGCGATTACAAAAGAAAAAAAAAATAGTCCGTGCGTCATTAACTCAGTTAATATCAATACCATGCACACGCCTTACGGTTTCCCCATGAGGGTGGCAGTGACCGAAAGCTGTCACCCCTAAGGTACCTTCAATGCATCATCTTCGACCTTCGGGGATCGTATAAAGCCTGAACGGTTATTCCAAAAGACGAAACCGCTTATATAACCATGTGCATTACGCCATACCGCCGAAGTTGTCTAAATCGGTCTGTTTATACCAAGCTTAATGTTAGGATAGTAGTTTAAATATCAGTCTTCGAGTCTTGTCATTTCTATAAATACAGCAGCCATATGTGCAGAATCCAACTCAGTGGCAGTATAACATCTATTAAAATTAAATATTCACGATGTCCGTCAGTGAAAATCGACTTCTACGGTTCTACAGCGCAAGACCCGCTTTTGACATTTTATTGACCGTGTTAAAGCTTACTTTAAACTTCAGAATACTCATCTTAATCCTAGTATTGGGAAACCTGAGCCTTAGCTGCTTTATCGAGAGTCAATCCACATATCCAAATTCCACGAAACGCACCGTTTCACCAAATGCCGTCTTTAAACCAAATGTTTTTTTCCGAACCGTGTAATCCAGCTTTCTCTGATGTGCGTCTTATTTTCATCTTTCGCTAGACGCTTCAAAACGAAGCTGCTTTCTTTTACATAATATAACCATTAATTCTGTGTAGTGTATCTTGTCAAGAGCACCGTTTCTGCATCATGGTTCTTTGATTCGAGATGTCTGTATAACTATCGCCCCGTATGTTTGTGCTCGAGCACTTCTTTCAACATAGTCACTCACCCTTTTGATCGAAGCAGACAGTCTTGTTGCTTGAGCTCTTACAAATAAGCCAAACCATCGAAATTGAATTCAACGGAAAATGGAAATGACGCGAGCATATTGCACTAATTAACAGAGTAGAGATTAAACTATCCATGATTCCTTTCTGTCGTCTGCACTTTTACCGCAAAAGCATTACTAAGAAAATGCAGTTGTCCAATGTTGATTCCAACACATTTCTAAACGATCTTTGGTTAACCATTGCACACGTGCCGGTGGGAGCAATATTGAACGAAATGGTGCGTATTGCACTACGAAATGTTGAAAAAATGAACCGCCGCCGCCCATAAATTATTTGAAAATTAATTCTGTTTGTTTGATGTATGGATTTTGCTTTCTCTCGTCATAAACACTGGGAAACCACATCACGCAGCTCTTTGTTTATAATGACTAACTACAACATTTTTAATAGTTTATTATGAGCACATGACCTTTCGGAAAACAATAATTTCATGAAACATTACGTCGCCTGCTGCCCAGTTCTTAGACAATTTTTAAACTAAAATGTAGATCATTTGACAAAATGAAGGCGGTACTGTACGTAAATCCATAAATATGCGGTGAATCACATTCAAGGATTGCCCTGGGCGTAAGCTAGAAGTCATTTCTGCAGCTTTCTGCACTATCTCGATGGACATTTAGAGACAGCTACTGAAGACTTAGCCAGCGTAGCGGGGAGAGCGTTCTAGTGCGGTGAGCTATGGGGATGTAAAACGAGCAACGATTTCACGAACCAATTTCAAACAATAATTTCGTCTAAACGTTTAGAACTAGACAGGGTGTAACTGCTTGAAATCAGGATAAATGTAATGAGGTACAGGTTGCCTCTATACTTTTGAGAGTGTAAGGAAACGAAGTCATTAAATGTCGGATAACGGTTGACACTGTCAAAATGCTATCTACTGTGTTCTATCAAAATTGGATTTTAATGGACCCCACAAAGGACGTGTAGGTCTTATTGTTTTTTTTTTTTTTTTCAATTAAAATTAAATTAAATTCAAATTCAAACGGACAAACATATGCACACGTAAAATAACTCAAAAATAATTCAATATTGCCGCTTCTTTGAACTAATCATGTTTTAATGTTTATAATATCATGTTGTACGTAATGATTCTCTTCATTTATCTCTCTTTCTTTCTCACTCTTGACTAATGTAAATAAATAAATAAACACACGCAAATGTTTAGATTATACAAAGTTAACTTTAATTACCACAGTATACAGACGGGTAGATGTCTTTTGCACCTACAGTTGAAATCTCAGCACCAATAAGAATTCCAATTCTTTGTAAGAAAAGCCATATGTACAGTTAAACGGTGGGCCACTGTAAAATACCCACAATCATCATCGTATACCCTTGTATACATTTCATGCTGGTTTCAAAAACCATTTACATGCACGTACACCTCCATTGCAAATATAAACATACGGGTTACTACGACCTACTTATGTGACCTACTTTTACTAATAATACAGAAACAATATTGACGTAACCCTTGATTTTTGCGAGAATTAATTGGCACATCTGACTAGGCGTATGTGACACGCTTATTTGACCTTTTATGTCCATAGCCAATAAAAAAACCGGTACACAATCACTACAAACACAGTTTGCTTTTTTGAAAATGTTTAAAAAAGCACCTTAACGCTCGTGTCCCGGTATCTTCTCACGGGGTGTAATTGCATTGTACTCGTATCCATGTTAAAATACATTCTTTTCGCAATATAACAATAAAGTGCTCTTCCTATAACTTTCACGCACGTTATGAGAGAGATTCAGCAGTTTAATGTTTCCATAAAATGGCGAGAAGTATATAGACAAGCTCTTTGACTTACTGGTAAGAACAAATTGTCGTGCATTTGCAAGTTTTGAGCACTTTTGGCAGTTTGAGTGTTCCTCGCTATGCAAAGAGGATATCAAAAGTATATAAGTGAGGTTAGATATAAATGTTGTACCTTGTTAATCACACTTCTCGTGTGCAAGGAGATTCTAAGACTGCATTCCCACAGATTTTAGATCGATCTATCCCCGTGGGGAGTCTCACTAGATTGCTGTAGTATTAGCCGGCTTAAATGGCTGTCCCGCCTACTAAAAGCTGCAAGGGGGTAATTAACTTTCGTGCGTGCTCGGATGACAGCAATTTAGCGTGAACCCCCAGGGAGTTAGGTCGATCCAGATGGATCGATCTAAATCTGTGGGAATGCAGTCTAAGGAACAAACGTAGTCAAGTTATTCCACATTGCATCCAAGTCCTTGATCTTTCTAACTTCTGTTTTTCGGCTTTACATACTTGTATGTACAAATACATTGTTGATCAATAGCATGCAAAAAAAAGTTAAAACGCACTCGTAAAAGTCACAAGAAAATGCTAGGGGCATATCATAACGCATTACCCTGAATATAAATAAAAAAACTGCCGAAAAATAATGGAAACTGTGCTACAATATCACATTCTGGTGATAGTATTCAGCCGTTTCCCTCTGCCCTGTAATGCACGATATAAAAGTTTCAAAGACTGGTAGGGCAGAAAAAAAACACTATAATTTTAAGTGAACTGCCTGCTTTAGTGCCATCAGACAGCAGCAAACAGTTAAAATCTGCCAGATACGGTTACAGAGTACAGTACATGAGTGACTCAAGTCAAAATAATTATGATAAAATAATCAGCCAATCAATTTTCACTGCCAGCAGAGAGCAAGACATAAAACTGAATTATAACATAAGACCACCTATGATATTCACTAGTTCCAGTCACATTAAAATGAACTTCGTCGTCATTATGTATTTAGATTTCCTGACACCTTATATACATGTATATTGGAATCGTTCCAGGCGTCAAATGCGGCTTATCTCAGGTGGGACTTCATAAATATATAAAAGGCGGCTGTCGCCGCTTAACTCGTGTGCGTTAAATGATATCGCTATTAAAACAAATACCAATATTGGTCTGTTGATAAGAAACTACATTTCGAATTACCCAAATATTAAAAGAGTATAAGATGAATAAGGTTAATCTCGTTACTTTTGTATAAATACTTAAAAGCTGATGTATCCATGTGAACACCCATTTCTGAAAAATTGTTAGTTTTTTTTTCTAAAAATTGTAAATGGTTTTCATTTTCAGACTGAAGATTCCTCAATGCAAAAAAGCACATGAGTAACTGGTGCATTTGTATATCCTCAAAATATGAGAATGAAAAATAATTGATCACGTGTCGGTGGGTTATCTTGCTGTGACGTCATAACCTTATGCGACGTCATGTTTTTAAATACTCTTTGGTATTGGCTTATCCTTTGGCACTGTAAAAGATACTACTTGACTAGAATGCTGAATTTGACCAAAATGGATAAATAAATAATACATTAAAAGAGCAAAATTTCATTCAGCTTTTGATCGGGTTCAAATGTAGGTTGCAACTAAGGAACAATCAAATTTAATTCTGCGTTGCTTTTGCCAAAACAGCAAATGAATCTCAAATGAATTTCAAATGCATGACTAGTTTCAAGGTTACAACTCGAAATAAATCCTCCAAAACCATCGGGTTCCTTCATTTAAATAAATTACTAAATAAAAAGACAACCATCCTTTCGCTATTTTTAAGTGAAACAAGCACCTCGCGACGTAGCACGAATACAGGCCAGAGGTTAGCCAACACCAGACGGGGGGCATTCATCGCCCGACACACATGCTCTTTCTGATTGCTTCCATATGGTATTCTCCGGGCAATCGTACATTATGGGTCTCTGGCCCTTCCCGTGGCAGTAGTAGAAAGTAGTGCAGTTAGGGCCGGGACCTGGTAACCACTCAGCCTTATCGGACTGACAAATCTGTGTAGCCTCAGTCGTAGCGCTTAATGGCGTTATTGGTGAAGGGGTGAGTGGCAGCGTGGATGGTACCCCATTCATGCTCAACACGGGCAACGAACGCTGGTGTCCTCCATCGTAATCTTGCATCGCCGATCCGGAGCTTCCCTGCGCGGACGTCAAAGAAGCGCTCCGGTTGTTGCAGTAATCCGGATCGTAGGCAACGCAGAAAAGGTCCTTCTGGTTCCACATGCGACCACTCGCGCACTCAAGGAGGTGCATCCTCCACCCAATACAGCTATAGTACTTAGTGCAGTCCGTCAGGTGTTCATAGAACCCTGTCTCAGAGGGGCAGGTGAAAACGCCCGATCTGGTCGTCGTCGAGGGAGTAGGCGTGGTTGTGGTGGTTGGTGTTGGTGTGGTTGTCGGAGTCGTGGTTGTAGAGGGCGTGGTTGTTGTGGAGGTTGTGGTTGTGGCTTGCGTGGTACTTGTAGTTTGTGTGGTAGTCGTCGTGGTAGGTGAAGTCAATGCAGTGGATGTGGTTGTTGGTTGCGCCGTGGTTGAGCGACTCCTCATCTTCTCCATGCTCAAGGAAGATGCGTCTATCGTGTAATTGCTCTTATTCATCCCTGTCTTGAACGCTTCGAGTACTTCCTCCTTGGCAACCAGCTGGGTTTTGAAATAGGCCTCAAAATTTACAATCAGACTGCCGTTTCTGTAAATGATTGGGAAAAAAATTGATTAATGCACAAACAGCACGACGAAGAAAATTCGACATGCTGGAAAGCAGGAGGTCAAATTCTAAATTTAATCAGTGTTGCCGTTTCATGGCGAAAGAGAAAACATTTTACTGGGTAGTCTGGAGATTATCCCCCTTCCACACCCCCTCCATCCCTCCCTCCGTCATAGGAAAATACGTACACGTGATAGCAGAGGATCTTAAAGCCCCTACGACCTAGATGCATATTACGGCTTGTCATTACGAAAAGCAAGCGTCAGTTAATTGCTTCAGCTGTTTAAGCTTCTCCAGTATTCAGCTAAGCTCCACAAAGGAAAAATTAAAACAGCGTGAGTTGATTTTTAATTACAGAAGCATGAATATGTGATAATTTGAAAGCTTGAGAATATGTAATGAGGCGATGGGATTTCTCTAAAACTATATGCGACACATATGTACCCATTTCATGAAAACCGTAAACATGCATACGAGTGCATTTTACCTAATATGCATAACATAAACAATTAGCAGATATTAACTATCAATATACACATAATAACCGTGCATGCAGCGTTCATGACAATAACCTATCCATAATATAAACAGGACACAGCAAGATAATTGTCGGTGCATACAAGAGGAAACAAGCAAATCAACGCCGAGTATAAGCTTCAGCTTGAGGTGCTTCATAGCTGTACTAAAATGTAGTAGAAGCACAGGTCTACTCTAGAAAACAAGAATGCACACAGCAAAATGAGAGAATGAAGTCAACTATGAAATTACATTCACTTACGTGTATTGAATCGATGTATAGATGCTGGGTTTTTTTATGTGGCATGGGTTTTGCACTTATAAGAAAGATATTTTGTTAAATCCGCATGTTATTGTTCGTCAACTTATTTCATAATTATGCAACATAATTCCAAACATGCCCAATAAATCCTATATGTCATTACAGGCGCCTCGTCTCCATCCAAAGCAATAATAATAATAATAATAATACCGTGCAAAAAGCGCATGGCCTACCAAATTTGAGCATGACATGTTAAATCGTGTCTGAGGTGTTCAATGCAAACCCTAAATTATATCCCTAAGGCAGAAGTAGACCTACTTAACCAAGAGCGTAATTTACGGTGTTCCACCTGCGATATTAACATACCCTGTGTAATCAAGCCTCACTCCCAGCCAGACGTTAACACCTGGTCGCACAGCTCTTGGTCAAAGGGGAAACAGCCGCGCTCTTCCTGGTTCCACATCAACCCGGGAGGACAGTCATAGAACTCCCCCAACTGCCCTGCCCCTTTGCAGGATATAAACCTAAGGCAACTACCAGGGGCTGGGACCCAGCCGGCTGAAGAACACATATAAGGCTGCCTCATAGTGGGGGCTGGGTTCTCTTCAACGTTTAACGACCCAAATGGGTTGCTCCCGCCATCTAGGGGTCCCCTAATGGGTCTACGTGTGGTGGGGGTGCGGGTGGTTGATGAGGCGGTGGTGGTGGTGGTTGTGGTGGTGCTGGGTGTGGTTGCTAAGGTCGTGGTTGCTAGCGTCGTAGACGACGTCACGAGTGACGACGTTGTGGTTGATGACGTAGAAACTTGGGCAAGTGACGTGGTCACATCGCCGCAGACGACCGGGTCGTAGCGGACACAAGTTCTCTCAGCATGGCTGTACATCCTCCCGCGGTAACAAGTGTGGTTGATCGGCATATAGTCAACACAGGCATAGAATGACACACAGTTGGTCGGATCGGGAAAAAACCCATGTTGTTCCCGACAAACAAACGTACTCCCTGTGGTCGTCTGGACTGTAGGGGGCGCTTCCATGGCACTGGTAGTGACAGGTTTGTTCCGTGTTGACGCGTGTGTTGTTTGTGTACTTTGTGGCGTTTGTGGTGAAGACAATGAGGCAGTAGTGATTGCTTCGGTCGAGAGAGTCCCAGGATCAGTAGTCAAAATATCAGACGTGCCAATGCCGGTTTCAGTTGTTCCGACCGTCGTGCCGTCACTGGTTTGAGTTGTATAACTTGCAGCTGTGCTTATCCCAACAGGGTTGGTGGTATCACTAACAAATGTGTCAGCGCTACTGAATCGATTAACGACGGTGGTCTTAGATTTGTCTGAGTCTGTTGTGCCAGCTGTATTAGCACGTGTAGTAAGTCTCATGCTGCTTTCGGTGGTAACGCCCGGAAAAGTTGATTGCCAATCATTACGCGTAGAAACATACGGCGTTTCCGGAGACGCTGTGGTGACGTCACTCTCACTCTGTGTGGTGAGTGGTGGAGTGACGTAAGAACTTAATGTCGAAACACTGACGTCAGCTCGGGAAGACGTTTTGTATGACTGAGCGGTGGTACCATCTGATGTCGTTTGTCCCCGTGATGTGACGTCACTAAGTGAAGTTGTCACAGTCACTGCATCAGTTGATCTGCTAACAAAAGACAGAGAGGTGGTACTTTTCTCCGAGTAGGGTTTGGAGTCATCTGCAGCCCCTGTTGATTGCGTACTTGCTTCTGAACTTGGAAACATCGTTGGAGACAGCGTTGTATACTTTCCAGTTATTCTGGTTGGTGCTGAACTTAACGTAACTGAATCAGATGTTGACAATGTGTCCTGTGTCATTACAGAAGTATAAGCTGATTCTACAGTTGTAATCGAAGGATGTGTAACAGACTGAGTAATAGCTGATTGTGTTGTTAACTGCGTTGTGCTTTGTGATTGTGGTGCGTCTGTTTCTGACAATGGTGACTGTGAGACTGTCGATGGTGTTGTGTCCGATTCTTCAGAAATTGTCACCTCTGAGGTAGACCGTGCAGTGGAGACAGGTAGATTTGTTGTTGATTGTGTCACGGTTGGTGACAGCTTGGTTGACATAAGTGTTGGTGCACGATGTGTTGTTGTTGGTGATGTGCTTGCTGGTTTTGTAGTCTCTGGTAATTTTGTAGGTGTCAGTGTTGTAAACGATTGTATTGTTGAATCGGAAGAAGTTTCAGTAGAAATAGCACTTGGTCGAAACGTTGACGTGACTGCCTGCTTTGATGTGCTAGTAAAAGCCACTGTCGTGGTGGGACTTTTAGAGGGCGGCAGAGCCGCATAAACTGGCATCCTCTGCAGTGACAGTGATGGGGCATCGTATGTGTAATTATCCTTTGAGTTATTCACAAACGCACTACTCAATGTCGAAAACACTGCGTCTTCTAGGGAGACCGTTTCATTCTTGCCATCCAGTCGTATTTTCCCGCGTGGGACGGGTTTGAACGCTACGGTAAACTTTACGATTACGCTCCCCTTCCTGAAATAGTATGTAGAACTATTAGATCACTGCTACCTAAACGGCAGTGCGCGGCAAGGTGCTGGCAGTCTACTGGTGTTGCCTCTACGAGTGAGAACAGAATCAAATGATCAACATGCAAGGAGACCAAATACAGCGATTTGACAGGGGTCAGTTTGGCATGCCGCATGGTCTGTAGACAACGCCATTTCTTGCTGGTACTGGTTATTGTGAAGAGTTAGTCTTGGCTTGCAGACGATCAGTGCCATCCAACGTCGATTCTTAAACTCAGTCATATTTGCCAACAGAATGCCACGACACAATGTGCCAGCTCAATGCCAAGTTTTTTTTAATCCAGGCAGACATATTACGCCATCTATCGTCCACGGCCGTGCCTATCTCATCTACTACTACTACTTGCCGCTGCCTTGCTGGTTAGTAACGCCGCCGCCTACAGCCTGCCGTGCCGTATATCCATGGAATCCCCCCTCGTCTTCTCGCGGCGGGCAAATGGACTCGTCCAGCGCAATGCACGTGCTGTCGGCCTGGGACCACATTGTACCCCTCGAGCAATCCAGCCGCACGCCTCTGTTACCATCGCACACAATAAACCTATGGCAGTCCTCAGTGGGGAAGTACCCAGTACTGCTGCAGTCCACTGGCGGGCCGACGGTGACGATATCGGACGGCAAGGTGGGCGGTACCGACGGAAGTGACGTGGGCGCTATAGCGACCCAGCAGCCGAGGATGTCGTACGCAATGCAGAACCGCTCCGCCTGGCTCCACATGCGGCCCAGCCCGCACGGGATGAGGGTCGCACGGCCGCCCGTGCAGCTGTAGAACTTGGTGCAGTCGGTTGGGTGGGCGAACAACCCGCTGGGCAAGGGGCAGTAGAAGCTGTGCGACGGGTTTTGGGATGCGGCAGGCGACGTGTTAATACTCCAAGACGCAGACGTAGTAGTTGTTGTAGTTGTAGTTGTAGGCGTGGTAGTGGTTGTGGTGGTGAATGCAGTTGTTGTGGTAGCAGATGTAGGGGTCGGGGTAGTGGTAGTAATTGCAGTAGGTGGTGTAATTGGGGTAGAAGTAGCAACAGTAGTAGTAGTGGAAGGGGCAGTGGTAGGTGTTATGGCAGTAGTAGTAGTAGTAGTAGTAGTAGTAGTAGTAGTAGTAGTTGGAGTAGTAGTGGTGTCAATAGTGGTAGTAGCCGTTGTAGCAGGGGTCGTATCAACCGTGTCAGTTGACGGAGGCGTGTTTGGCACAGTTGTAGTAGCAGTAGCAATAGCCGCTGGGTTTGAAACAGTAGACGGAGTATATGAAGAGGTAGTTACTGAGGCAGCAGTAGTAGGATCAGTAGACGACACAGTGGTCGGAAAGGCAGTAGTTTCAGAAGCGGCAGCGGTAGTAGTAGTAGAAGAAGTAGTAGTAGAGGGGGTTGTAACTGAGATGGCAGGCGCGTCGGTTGATCCATCAGTGGTGGTAAAAGTAGAGGTGGTAGTAGTAGAACTAGTGGTGCTACTTAGTCTAGTGTCTCTACTAGTTGTAGGTGCAACCACGACAGTCTCATTGAACTTAGTAAATCTAAAGTTCCAGCTCTTATCAATGGTGTACGGACTGTTAGACTGCGTGCTCAATGCTTCGTTAAGGGTGTTCTGCACATGCGTGACCTCGAGGTGAGCAACCCTGTGCGACTCGCTCTCAGTGGATGGCGGCTTGAATCTCACTTCAAAATCGACAATTAAACTGCCGTTCCTGAAATGGTGAAAAAGTGTGCACGGTTTTAACTCTATGTGCTGCCGCCTATTTGCCTCAGTCGTGCCTCTTACCGTAAACCCCGACATGCGCACCTTCCTTCCTTCCAACTGAATTCCTTCTAGACTAGTTTTTGTTTTGTTTCTCCCCGCTAGAGCCTCGATTTCGTCTGCCACCTCTACATACCACCACCAATACTACTACCACCACCTGACCGCCAGAGGACGTTTGTGTTAGCCATGACGAGCCAGCTTGGCACCCATTTTCCAATAACAGCGCCAGAGAGCGTTAGTTTACCATGATGAGCCAGCATGGAACCCAATTAAACTTACACCACAAGAGTGCATTTTTGTTAACCAAGAAGGGTTGATGTGAAATCCGTGTCTTGATAACACCAATGAAGGGCGTTTTAATTAGCCATGACCAGCTACTAGAGACATCTATCGATGTTTTAGTAATTTACATTCTACAGGACTAGTCTACCCTGTCTTTATCTAAAAAATATTAAATCCTCGCCTTAGTGCCTATAAACGTTACATCAGCTATCCTATCTAGCCAACTAAAATGTGTAACGACAAACGAGGAAAACAAACAACCCATTACCTCGCCTACCCACTCCGTGGGCAGGGCCACATTCATATGGCTTACTACAACTGCGACATAAAATCTTAACATCTTAACATAAAACATACACTTGTAAAAAAAAAACGACACTTGTACAAAAAAAAATCGGTATCTCCAAGGTCACAGTCATTATTTTCAACAACAGTTGGAGTTGGAATGCGAGATACGGGCCCGGTGATTCCATGCGTGTCTGACACGGCCTATCTTGGCCGGAATCAAGTCAAAATGATGTGGTCGACGAGCAGTATTTTTCCATAACACACAATTACGCCATTAAAGTACACGTAGGGCACATCCAAAGTACAAGGGTGATTCACAGGGACGAAAAGAAATGAAATTTCTTTACATATTTCTTATTTGTCCATTTATTATTTCCTGTAAGCAATTTGTGTATTTCCAAATGCCCAATCCATCAATCAAATGTGAAGTAATAAAAGTGCCCCAAACAAATAGTTTCGAATTTAGAGGAAATTTAATCGTCTCTGTCCTAACCCATTCCGGTTTTGCTTCTTATTGGTGGGAGAAGGGAAATCTTATAAAGGTCAATATTAAAATGGCAGATAGGTTTGTTAAATTCCCAAGTTTTATAATTATGCTGCAGTGCATGGCTGGGGGCAGTGTGTAAGAGTATCTCCCAAGTAAAAATAAATAATAAATAAATGAATCAATAAAATGTAATTAATTAAATACTGTTAGAGTGTTTGAAAATAAATATATAGAGGGAGCGATGTATTACATTGCTGTAATGTTCAGAAAGACATATTTCTAAGGTCTAAATATTTGGTGTGTTGTCACGTGTTTTGACGCAGGTTCTCCACACAGCGTCGCCAGCATCGCAGGAGGAGCCAACAAAACGCACACATGCAAGCAACGCATAAAGAAACAAGACACAATAAAAACAACAACAATCACAATTTGGTTTAACACGAATGGGCGAAGGAACAAGAAAAAAAAAACATGCAGTTAATTCAAAGAAGATTGGCACATCTTTGACATAGTTGCACTTTAATCTGCAAAATCACCATTAAGATGAACGATCTCCAAAGAGCAGAATCATGCTCCAGATCGGTGACTGACCCCTCCCCCCTTACTAAACTACTGATTAAGTAGCGCAACGGAAATTTTGATCTAACTTTATTCTATTCTTCCTCCAGTTTCAGTACAAAAAGACGAACGTATTCAGAATCCTATGTTCATAAACAAGGATTGCCAATATTCTCCGCCTTCACTCAATATAACACAATTAAGATTAGTACGAGAAATCATGCACCCGTCACCTTAATACATTTCAATGTGGTTCGGGAACACTGACCGCCAACGGCGACTTCTAGCAGAACTGTGCAGAACTCCCAAGTGAATTTCAGAATAAATTATAAAAAACGGTCCAAATCGGACCACAATTGTCGCATATATCCCGTTAACCCGCTTACTTAAGGAGTAATATGACACCGTTTGAATTTGTTCTTGTTTCTTCAAAATACTCAACAAGGACGTTAACTTTTTTTACAAATTCATTTTTGGATTTTTTTATTCCACAAAAGGTACAGAAGAGATACCAAAAGTATTAAACCTAAAGGCTTTCTTTCGAAAGAACATAATTTTTTAATGGTAAATGCACTAATGAAGCCGTATACATGAATTTTGATGGAAAAAAAAATACTTGGCAAAAGTACCACACTTTCTTAGACATTTGGACAATGGTCAACGAAGTCCAGAACTCCTGAGGCGGTCAGTGCGCACGGCCACAGCATAAAGAAAAATTCATCACACATTTTTGTAATTAAGACATAGGAAAATATATCAAGTGACAATTGCAAAAGTACAGATGTCACGCGAGATATGAAGATTTAAAAGTATTACTTGCAGAACAGACACGCAAAAATGAAGATTACAATGCTTAAATATACTGCCGACTATAAATATACTGTTCGACAATTTGTAACATAAACACTGCACAATAAGGCGTGGCGAAATTCAGTGTTTCCTGGTAAAGACGACAAATATGAAGGGACGTTACTTTTATGAAAAGAATTCTTTTCACCAGATCTATAGATCGGTTTTGCACAATGAAAGTACAACTTATCACAACTCAATTTGCTGTCAGTTTCTTGTAAGTCATTGTTTAGGTGACGGAAAAGTGGTTCCTTTGTTTTAAAGTCTGGACTTCTTTATTTCAGAATAAACCTAAAATGTTGACAATAACAAAGCAATAATTTGGCTTTTGCTTTTGATTTATAATTATGCAGCAACGATGTAACCAGCTACTTGTGTCCTATGTGGTTGGGTCACCTACCCAAGGACAATCCGTTTTTGTCTTAGATAAATTATTGGAAGAATGTTGCACTTAAAGATATCAGTGTTCATATTTATGCCAATTCCTGTCCATACTTTCCAGCTCGATTAAATAATTTGACAGATATATTTTTTAACATTCTGAAACAATTATTAATTTCGTAGATGTGACATTTTTAACCAAAGTGTATGTAGAAGGAAAAAGTTTGTTTGTCCAAGTCTTAATACAAGTTTTGCCCACAGCAATAACTGATACACGATAACACGATAACAAATGTGCGCGAATTTTGTGGAAACAAATACAATACCGTTTACAAACTTTCAAGGAATAAGATGAATAGCAGATAAGAAAAACACCGGTAAACACTAATTTAAGAGTAACGCTACATCACATTTTGACACCTTAAAGCCCCTAATTACATTCGAGGTTTTCTTTTAGTCAGAAGTCATTTTCTAAAGGAAAACCGCAAATTTGCTTGCGGCCAGACTTGTATTTGCATAACAGCGAGCCTCAGCGATGACATTTTCAGATTGTCTGGATAGTACAGGGTGTCAAAAAAATTTTTAATCTTTGCTAAATATTTTGTGCAAAAATGCCTGTGTGTCTGTTCGTGTGTTAACATGTTAGCGTTGGTGTAGGCCAATGCGCGTGCGGACGAGTACATGGAAGACCCAATTGCACGTATGTAACCTAGCTTATTCATTGTGTCTAATGGTAGGTTAATGATAAAGTCCAACTGCTGTGCTACCTTTCATTTTATTGAAATAGCAGTGGTAACTTTTTTGTCCCCCCTGTATCGTCGTCGTGCCAAGGAAGCGAGAAGTTAACCACGCCTATTCTAATGTAATGATGGTTTACGCAGATAGTACCGCGTGGCCAGGGTACCCACCCAAACTTTGTCACCACGCAGCTCTGGTAAGAGTCCTGCAGGTCGCTGGACAAATAGGCATCGTCCACCTTGAAAAAAAAAACAAGATGTCAGTAAACAACAACGTGTGTTTAGCAGCAGTAACAACACTGGTTCAGGTTATACGTCGTGCATCTCAGTTCACAACACACTTGAAGACTCTTAAAATGGTTTTGCATTCTGTATTAAATTATGCAGTGAGATGATTTTTTTGTTCCTTTGTTTTGTCAGTAAATACAATATATAACTGTATGTAGTCTTATTAGGTACGTTTCTGTGACCTCGTTTGTCAACAGCAATATATTTGTTTCATTCTGGAATAAAGTTGTCGAAAATTTCATACTAATTTTTTCTGACAGCAGAAAAAAATTACCAAAGCGCCATTGCCCCCGTTTGTTTCTATGGGCACTAAGATCGGTCTATAATAACAGCACTATCATAACCTAATCCCATCCTTTAAAGTTCAGAAATCATCTTAAATTACCAGGTGTCGGCGTATTTTCTGTGGCCTTATACTGCCCTAACATTGATACAAGTTGTCCCTTAACAACAATGAACAATAATGAACAAAAGCACGTGGTGCGAATTTGGCATGGAAATACGCGCATAGATTGGCACTATTAATACACTATTTGTTGTAAAGACACCGGTAAGATTCGGTACACCTTAGCTTATGTTTTCCAAGGGTAGATTTGTGTAGGAGAAACACTGCTAGTTAATTTGTCAAATGCACAGTGGGTAACAACAGAATTCACAATTTTAGGTCACCCTTCCTCTCCTTAATTTTTTTCTAAGGTGATCAAAATCCACCAAATTATTTTTCTGGATTTTTTTGCGTTCACCCTCCTCCTCGTCTAATCTTTAATTTATACATTAAAACTTAGGTGGAGCAACAGAAGCTGAAGAGTAGCTATAATATATGCACTTTTAATTTCGTCTTCCAAATAATGTGTCTACAAGACTGGGCGGGACGCAGGTATGAGAAGGTTTAAAATGTCTTTGGGCAGACGGAGCATTTACCGCAAGCAATAAGATATGAAGAATGGATTCTTTATTTTACTCAGTCCTTTTTAGTTTTCGTTTCGTAGTTCTAGCACCGACCTTATCGTGAAATCGCCACATTAAGCTTTCTTTCTAATTACAGTATCACATTTTGAATTTTCTTCGAGTCACCGTTAACTTCAAAACGCATTCATTGCCAACAGTATAGTTTTAAAAACTGGTACGGAACTTAAATAAATAGATTGAGCAACTCTGAATGGATACTCGATGGTCTAAATATTATTTGCACTCATATTTGCACTAAGTAAGGCGAGAAAAAGAGACAGCGTAAAGGTGGCTTTTGGCATCATTACACAAACATATTACAAACAGGTTCAGTGTGATATATTTGGTTATTCTTGTCTCTCTCATTCTCTCTCTATCCGCCCATTTAAAAAAAAAAAAAGAACAGAACTACTGCCTTGATAAGATGTCACAGGTTCAAGTCTATAACAGCTCTAAACAAGTAAAAGTGCTGCCAAAAACCTCGGAATATTGTCACTCACCGTAGAACAGAACTCTCGAGACCTCTCCTTGTACTGTATGGTATCCTTATTTTCCAGCTCTGGCGTATACTGGATATTTACTATCCGGACCGAGCCGTTAAAACCTATGACTACAAAAGAAACAACGCAAAGTTTTTAAAACTATTCATATATACATCACAATTTACTATAAAAACCTATAAATTATTTACATTTATTTCAAATATCTTTCTTTTTCTGTTTAACTCAATAATTTCTTTTTTTTATCCACATCAAATAAATGTACTTGAAAAAAATACAAAATGGATACAATGGACATCAATCATACACGAATGATTTACAACAATTAAATAGAGGAGATTATTGGAGCAGATTTAGAGAACAATAAACTGTTATCTTTATTCAGTATTATATACATATCAAATTAATTTGTTGACCATTGGATTACTTTAAACTGACAATGTTCTACTTACTAATTTCTGTCGTGTTCGGTAGAGCTGTTGTCGTGACGATAGGTGGCACTGTTGGCAGTGGCCTCGTTGTGGCAGTGGTTGTAGACGGTATATCGGCTGGTACTTTAGCTGTAGGTGAAAAAATTTGACATATTCGATTCTTTGCTTATTTTCACCATAAGCATTATATTCACATATATTGAAAAGGAGGAGAATACCATTCTAACTGAGTTTGGAATTGTCAAAATACCTGATTTTAAAAATATAATCAAATTAATATTTTTGTGTGGCAAAACTAAAAATATCAATTGTTTTAATTTTTTCTATCTGCATAATATTTTAGGACCGTCTGAATAGCCCCTTACAGTAAATAGCGCCATCTATCATAAAGAACTCACCAGGTAACGTCAGCAAATACACCATAACAAGGATGGATGCTAATAAAAATAAAAATGTTCCACACAAAATTGCAGACACTAATTTCTTTTTCGAGAATCTTTTCCTTCGAAATTTAATTTCATTAGGTTCTCCTGAGCCAAAAATTCTATGTCGTCTGCGCGGTGGCGTGTTGATCTGCACATGCGCACTTCCGTCATCGTCATACGAAAAAGAAACAACTGGATGAAAAGCACCTGCTTGTAAAGATCCACCTGGGGACTGCGTAATACTGATAGGCTTGTAATAGTAGTTCCTTTCAGAGTCACCACTTTCCTTGTTTCGAATGTTTGTGCTAAGACGCGAGTCCGCATGCGCAGACACATCATCATCGACTACTTCCGGCATATCATTCTGACTGATTGACGTCACATTAAACGGGATTGACGTCATGTTATCCGTGACATCAGCATGTATCCAAGGAGATTGGGAATTGTTTCTATTCAGTGATGCTGAATGTGGGTAAGGAATAAAGACATCCTCGCTAACACTACTAGAACTTTCACTTTTGTGATCTGCTGATTGCGACACTTCTTGTGACCGGGGTTTGGAGGCTTTCGGAAAGGTGGCAGCACCGAAGTTTTCGAAAGGATCCGATAAAGACTCCAGACTAGAATCAGAATTGCTAAAATAGGACAATTTCTTTGCAATGGTCCTGCGCCTACTGTCGTCCACCCACGTGTTCGTGAAAATCTCCCGTACGTCGGGATACCGCTTTTTACCTAAATAAAAGTTCTCAGACGCTGGCTGAGGTCGGTGGGGGTTAAAAGCGGGTCCCGCGCTTACGTTCCGCCACTTAAAGGGTGGCTCGTCCTGCAACACAGAGAATTTTCCCTCCCATGTGGTAATGCTCCCAAGACGGCGTCCGTTAGGGGCGTACTCCTCCTCTTCATCTCTCCTCCTGAACAAGTCCTTACTGGAGCGCGTGAGCTGAGGTAGACGATACTCTTGAAAGGGACCATATTGTCGAGCGAACTTCTCTCTGCTAACTGTCTCTGAGAGAAACGACGGGTAATTCTGCCTGTGTAACCTGTTTAGAGGTTTCGCGTCAGGATTTGGGAGCTGTCCTCCCGTGCTGTCTGTACTGGAGTGAGAGTCCGAGTTTGTCTCGCCCGTAGAGCCTCGCTCCCCGCGGCTCTGCGAAGCGGTGGCCTGATCTCCGGCGGACGCTACGTCTTCAGTGTCTGATTGCCGTCGCAAGCCCCTGTCACTGTGCAGGCTACGACTACGAACCAACCCAGTGGCTTGTATGTTCTCGTGACTAGTTTTTCCTCGGGACGAAGACGAGGCTGGCGAATCATCTGCCAGCCCGCTTTCCCCTCGTGACTGTACATCAGGCTCAAAAGCCGCGTTGTCTCGCACCACGTGCCCATTAGGTTTGTGATAAAATCCCGAACTCCGCGGTAGCGTTGCAAAAATATCCCTGACGTCGGGATGGAATCCCGTTCCAGCGGAGATTGTGTTGGGCCCTGACGTATTGCCATCCCCTCCAAGATGGCGGCGTCCGCCATTACGGTTGCGCCTGTGCCCGACGGCTGTGTAAAATTTCTTGTTGTTGGCGCTCCGATGCGGTAGCGGCTCCCGTTCCAATAGAAAGCTGCGGCGAATGTAGAATGGATGCTCACCCTGTAACGACAGAAGATGGAAATGTCAACACCGTTAAATAATGGGAGCTGACTGCCCGTACTGTCTGGACGGGATAATACTTAATTAATGAAAAAATGTTAAGGAAATATTTATTTTGCAAAAATTACACCAGAATCATCTCACTTATGTCCAAACTACCATATGCACCAACTGTTATACCGCGTATAACAATTAAAGCCGTCGTTAAACACATCATTTTGTAAGGCACATTGATATAACATTGAATGCGCCCTATAAAAAAACTTATCAACATCAAGAAAGTATCACCAAATTATTTGTTATGAGGACTTAACTGATACGCAAAGAATCCGACTGAATTGAATTTTGAATAATGGGACGTAAAATAGACGTTGCTAAGATTTGTGTAGACTTTCACACCAGGTGTTAGGGAAGTGAATTCTATGTGGGGTAACCCCTCTGAAAAGAAACTAACGGAGGTAAGGGGGGGGGGTTCTGCTTCCTGTCCTTATTACTGAAGTGGTTAAAAGAAGTGGGAAGATTAACCCCCCTTGCCCTGTCCCCCCGACACACGCACACACACACACACACACGCACACAGACACACACACACACGGGCTCCTTTGCCTATGATTTGTTTGGTCTGGGTTTGTTGGCTGTCCTATATGTAGGTTCAGTTCACTTGTTCGTCTTTCGTTAATCTCCAATATGTAAATAGAACTTGAAGTGATCCTGCTATTCTGTTTAACGTTATCCACACTGGCAGCTCATTCTCTTCACTGTTTAGTATTACCATAATCCTTTAAGCTGACTTTAAGTTTAAGACGGGCGGAGCTGCGTCTGGGCAGCGAATCTCTTTACAAAAAACACACATCTCTTGATTCTATTTAGCTGTGACTGCCTGGCCGCGGCCCGCGTTACAGTAATCTGCTTGCTGTAATTGACAGCACGAAAATGCAGATAGGATATTTGAAAACGAAATTATCCAGCAATAGTACAGCACCGAGAGCATCTACAAAGCAATATTTAACTTGTTTCATTGCCTCCGTTTTTCTTTTTTTTTTCACTCATGCCTTAAGGCTTAAGGTAAAACTTCTTTTTTCGATCAACAAACAAGATAAAATTCAAATGCAAACGCTACTGTCATCTAAACCAAAAGGGAGTCAACAATAACGTTAAAATGTATATTTATCATGGAGGGAAATAGTCACAGAAGCTACAAATAAAAGTACATTACCAAAAGGCCAGGCAACAAGATCGTTAACACCAGCTGGGACAACGCACGCGAAGTCCACCCTCGCTTCGGGCAAATACACTGACCAAAGTCACCTTGCGCTGTGCCATAAATCCGGTCACTTGGCACACACACTGGTCAAGTGAAATTGTTGTAATTTTTGCGCCGTTTCACTGTCGAAAATAATCGGGTTGTCGTTTAAAAGAAATATTTTGCAAATGAATAAGCTACAACGGATTCAGGGATTTGAGAAAATGGAGGGGGGGGGGGGTACAAGGATAAAAATATATAAATATATAACAGAAGATGATGGCAGTTTACTATTTGAGGGCGCGGGATAGAAAAATGGTTTCTTTGAGAGAGAGAGAGAGTACTCGGTAAGCAATGTGTATATTATGAATTTTTAATAATTATCAGTATATCACTGGTTAGTCATTTAGCAATGTCTGTCGACTTCGGGTGCGTTCACATATAAGCTAGGTCGACTATTCTGTGGGCAGCACTTCTACAAACCTTAAAATCCCGGTAACGCAACAACAGCTAGGCAAGTCAAGCGGGTTATTCTCCACTTCCCTACAACACATACCTGTTCAGGTGCCTCTTTAAAACATTTTCTCGATATCAGCTACTTCCCTGTGGCTTATCGGTACCTCAATATGAATTACTTTCTGAATTATTAATTGATATTCACCAGTGTAAATTCGGAATCGAAATAAAAAATGTCAGTTTTTTTTCTGACCTTGATTCAACAAAGTTACTGCCTGTGGTTTGATTTTCTCACTTTCATTCTAACAAGATACTTCCCAAGTATTTACTTGATTAAAAACGAGTTTTGGTGTAGTTGGAAATTGTATCAAATTCAAAGTAACAATCAGTCCTCTTTGCGTTTAGTTTATCTAATCTGATTTGAGTGCTAGGTTCATTTCATCATAATCTAACTCATAACAACAATATATATAAAATTAATCTTGATTCCATACCAAACAAGGTCCCCTGTTCACATCTTACGATAAAGGAATATCTTTAATAATGTCAAAAATTAAGATACAGGTTTACTGTAATTGCAAATGCGTCTTCTAAAGGTGAATTTTCCATACAACAAAAATAGAATGTTTTTTTTTTTTTCTGAATCAAACTTGGCGTTAAATACACAATCTTTATTTTACAAAAAAAAAAAAGCCAGATTGGAGATAGACAGATAGAGCAGAGATTGTACCAGTGACCCGTCAATAGTTCTTTCAGTCAAAAAACAGTCACTTTCACAATATCCAGTCTGTTAAAGACGAGTCACTATCTGGCGGAACTGTAAACTCACTGTTGGACCGCTGCTCGTACTTAACGCGCGACTAAGCACGTGCCGCGCAAACACATATTACAATCTCGTTAAGATGGGTGGTGCCTCCGTTGAGGCACTGGACTGTGAACCCCAAATCTGTCTAATAACTGGTCAGTTACAATGAGATGGACACAGAGATATTGTCCGATGTGTTATTACATCCCTAGAGTGTCCAGAACTTGCCACAAGCGGGTAACACAACTGCCAACTACAACTAGGTAGCCACTGGACAGCGGCTGCATTCACACGAGAACTTAAAGACCGAAAGTTGGTCATAACTTTAAGACCCTCTACTATATAATAGATACCCTCGGTGTACGTGGATTGACCCAACCTTGCGCTCACTCTCGCTCAGTGCGACCAGCTAACCTGAATGACGCGTTTCCTCTTGTTTTACTTCCAACGTACTCTTACAATACAGCTTTTCTGTATTCTTCTTAACGTCAGGAAGAGGTCCTCTACCAGGGCCACAGATTGATTTTCACTACATATTCACAGATAATGTCACCCGTTAAATAACGTGACTTTTCTGCACTGTCGCATCTGAGAAAAGTGCACATTATAAAATCTGCGGCCCTGGAAGAGATTATCCTTAATTATCTTTATTATTTAATGGATACCCATATAACCAAGAATACTGCCTCAACGAAAAAAGGAAAAACTCACCAGCATTAGTCCAACATAGCCCTTTTTTTTCAAAATTTCTTCAGATGATCACACCCCGCTGTCAAGTTGTTTTTCTTTAACTAAATATTCAACATCAAATAAACCCTGGCAGAGGTCTTATCCCAGCATGCCCCAGAAAAATAGAAATGACATGAAAAAAGGAGAATGGGGCACAGAAAACAAACCCTCCCGGGGCGTGGATTTCTATCTCACGGGTAGATCCATATGTTAAACTAAGACCCTGTCATTGTGACAGATTTCACTTCAATGGAACCATTAACCTGACGATGGGGAAGTCGAGGGGGGGGGGGGGTCAGCACTCCCATTCCAGGCACACATCGTCAAGTACCTTTAACCCTGAAGACCATAGAATACTGTCACGACACTGTACCCTGATGAAGATGCGTATAAAAACGCCGGCAGTTACCGTATACCCAGGGTGACACATACTGCCATCGTGTCAGGGAAGTACTCTTGGGGACAAAATTACAAATGACATAGGCTAACATAAAAACCATGTACTTTAAGACCATTCCCGTTGGTTTTGTCTGCTGTTTTGACGACTGTCATTTGTCACCTTGTCTATTAAGGAAGAGGACAACATGTGTTTTGTGTCACAAAAACCAGTAGGAAGATGACATTCACATCTCTAAACGTCAAGCAATAATGATAATGCGTTACATCATTTAGTTGTGTGGCAATGCCCCTACATATATTGTTTACAGAGATTTGTGAGTTATCGGACTTCGTGCGCAAAATGCCACGGAATTGCTGTGTGGAATGTGTTTCGCCGTCCAATGAGACACGCCAGTGGAAAACAAGATGGATATAAATGTGAATCTTGGCGCTGGCGAGTCTGTCGAAAACGATGACAATTCGTCAGCGATCTACCCATAAACGTCCCTAACGATTTGTAGCGCCGGTAACCTTGTTTTGTTAATTGTTAATTGTTTTCACAGCGAATTCGACATATAATGTGTTATTTTTTTCGCTTTTTTTTTTCAGTGGCGGGAAAATCGTCGACCGGTGAATCACTGTCTGACGCTTAAGGCGCTTCCACAAGACAATGCAAGAGTGGTTAACATCTGAATAAATAATTCGTCCTAACTGAAGTTGACAGTTTCTTCATCACAATCATACCATCACAACAATTAAACAGTGCTTGACTTAGCAAAAAATAATACTTCTTTTTTATCAAAAATAATTTGCTAATGTTTTAGTTTGGTAGAAAATTTATTTAGTGGACTGTTGGGAATTTAGCTACGTTGCAGTAGGGCAATTTCAATAAATATGACTATTTTTGTCTCAAATATTAAGACAGATTTTGGGGCTAAAGTTTTTCCATCAAACTGGCTCCCAGGTCCCAGTTTCACAAAAAAGTCGGTTCTGTGGTTAGTTGACTAAGATATCCACGAGAGAGTTGTGACGTTATTCTTGATGGGATAAAATGTGTGCATTTGTCCATGTAACGTTGGTAACAAAGATTTTAGCTAGGAAACTGACTAAAGGTTGTTTTTTTTTTTTTTTTTTTTTTTTTTTTATGACACTGGCTCAAGAGGTACAAGGAGTGGATGTTTTTTCCCCTAAAACCTCCCCCACACGTGTACATTTATCCTCTCTTGTCATAATCTTGCCGTGTCCAATGTCATGGTTGTCTAGTTCTTGTCATAACGCCCTCTTTACATACACTGCAGTGTCATCTCACTTATCTGGACAAGATACGAAAATGATACCATGCTTTGAGCAACGGGGTCGGATTTCGAATTTGTCTATCTTTCTAATCTTTCTAGCGTACGAAAGTACTGATGCCTGGGTTCATATTGCGAAAAACCAAACGTTTGCACCAAAGTGAAGCCAGAAGTCAAAATGCATTCAGGTTTTTTTTCTTCCTAAAGTTATTTTCAAAACTGTTTTAGTTAACCCATACCCATACCTGTTTACCCCCGTGTCATAAGTCTAGTCTTTTTTCTGTCCTATTTAACCGCCCTCTTCCAACTGGCCTGTCACGTGAAGAAAGGGGATAAATTGGTGTCTAATGATTAAGGGTTGGGGTCTGGATGACAAACGTGATCTCCGCGGACGTGCCAGCCAGAACTAGACAGATAATAATGGTGTCAGTGACACAGAAGTGGACAACAGGATGACAAGATACCCTATCTGCACTTAGACCCCATTTCCATAGATTTTAGATCGATCTATCCCTGTGGGGAGTCTCACTAGATTACTGCCAGCTTAGCCGGCTTAAGCGTCTGTCCCGCCTACTGAAAGCTGTAAGGGGGTAATTAACTATGGTGCGCGCTCGGCTGACTGGGAGTTAGGTCGATCTAAATCTTAATCCCTGGATCGATCTAAATCTCTGGGAACACACCCTTAGACTTGTGTCGTTGATTTTGTGGAAAACGATGACCAACGCCGTAAAAAGTGGAAGGAAAGGGTGTAACACGCGGACAAGTACACACACGTGCGCGTGCGCGGAGAGAGAGAGAGAGAGAGAGAGAGAGACAGAGAGAGAGAGAGAGAGAGAAAAGACACCTCAGTTTTCAAAACCATCGCGAATTCCTTTCCACAACAGGAATACAACAGGGACTCGCACATTCCCAGACGTTTTCCCTGAAAACGAACAGTTTCCCACACGCGGTACCGACATCCCCCACCAGATGTGATCAAATTATTTATGATCTCGTTCCACAAAACCCAAAATAAAACCAAGTTCAATACGCCCTAAAACGTCTGCTATATTTTTCAGGCAGTAAAAAAAAATGTTATTCGCGGACGGCCGGAAAAAAGCGAAGAAAAAGCAATTTTTCTCATCAAAGTCGGGTACACGAGGCCTGTGTATTTCGCAGCCAGGTGCTTTTCTTCACGTTGTTCGCCTGTCAGATTCCCGTCGCCTGAGTATTAAAAACATAGAGATTAGATATTTACTTTGGTAGTTTTGCTAAGCTCAAGTAGAAAGAAAGGGTAATCTGGGGATTATGAGGCCACGACAACGCCCTTGATACAACAAACACGGGTCGTAATAGATTGGACTTGGTAGTTGACGTTATTTTTTTCTGAGGAGACACCTTGCCATTCTCGGTTTTAAAACTGAACTGTCTCTGAATGCTACAATGTCATTCCAGTAACCCGATACCCCCAGTTACCCCACACTCCCAGTCACCCGGCATCCCCCCCCCCTTTCCCCCCGGCACTCGGCTCACCGCCATCTTGATGTGGCACGCGACTCCGCTCCGCCAGGGGGTGGAAACGCGCTACTTATATGATTAAGATGAGCCTGGCCGTCAGTACCGGATATTGTTTTGTGACCTTGAGGAGAAATTAGGCTCGGTGGTTGCAGCACGCATGAACAGTAGTTGAACTACCACACCTGGGTCTTTTGTTTTTGACAACTGTTCACTCGTCATCGAGGCGCTTGTTCAAGATTACAGGCTGATATCTACTAGTACTACCAGTGGCTTCATTAGTAACGTTCCCACAATACTTAGTTTTCTGTCTGTGCGTACATACCCTGAAAAAAGCCAGCCTCGCTAACGAGAACAATGGACGTTTCTCACCCCTCTCTAGGATTACCCCTGGCTCCGCGTATTTTCGGATCTATTTCTCGCTGATTAGGCACTGCGATTGAGGATATAGATGATACGAACAAAAATCAGATACTGTCCTAGCAGAGGGTATCGCAAGGTGAGGTAATCGACGGGATGAGTTTATTTGTACTATCTGGTCGTGTAAGCAGGGTTATCGCATGAACAGCGAACTTTGCTCTCTCTCTCTCCCCCCCCCCCCCCTCTCTCTCTCTCTCTCTAGGATATACCGCCACTTAGCTGTGGAGGCAAAACGACAGATACGCCAATGTGATGAAACGGTATTTAATCTTATTGGTAAACAAAGGTTGCAGACTCCTGTTGTTATTGAAGAACTAATTCGAAGCCACAAGCGTGATTATTTTACGTGAGTGCGATCAGGGTTCAAATTAGGGCGCATTCCCATAGATTTTAGATCGATCTATCCCCGTGGGGAGTCTCACTAGATTACTGTCAGGTAATCCGGCTTAAATGTCCGTCCCGCCTACTACAAGCTGTAAGGGGGTAATTAACTTTCGTGCCTGCTCGGCTGACACCTATTTAGCGTGAACCCCCATGGAGTTAGGTCGATCTAGTTGGATCGATCTCATCTCTGGGAATGGGGTCTTAGTCTGATAATTAAGACCACAAATAACAGTGTACTTTTGAACTAGAAGGAAGTGATCGGCTAATATAAAGTAAATTTTTAGCAGTATAAATATATTTCTTCTTATTAAACAAGTGGAGTATTACTGATCTATCTTAAGTCAAAAAACTCATTCACAATGAAACTATCGTTCTATGGAGATCGACCTAATACCGCGGGGACTCTCGCTGATTGCAGTCAGATCAACAGATCAACACACCTTCTAATGACGATCACTAAGAGCAGAAAAGCTGGTGATTATATAATACCCTCTACCAGGGCGATAGATTGATTTTTCACAAAATATTCACAGATATGTCTTTAGATAAATAGACAGTCATTTCAGTCTCTGTTCTTTTTGTTTTTTTTTTCTATAATATCTGCCACCCTGGTAGCGGGTAGTGTTTACATGAGTCCGTTGGAAGTGCAGACGTGTAAATCTGTTACTAAGTAACATGACTGCATTCCTCAGCAAGAGTTCCCACGACATTGTTAAAAGATAGTTTCAGTGGAAAAGGACTAAAGTTTTAGTCCACAAGTTTAGACATTAATTCGGCTTAATGTTATCTTGTGAAAGCGGTCTCCGCTGCAGTATTGAGCACTCGATTGAGAAGTTGACTTGCTGTCGCATAACAGACTCAAACTATAACTTCAGCAGCGCACTTTGCTCTCTCTCTCCGCAGCAGTGGAACGATAAACATGCCAATCGAATAAGACACGATTAAATTTAATTGGTAAACAAAGGACACGGTCTGTTTGCGTTCTAAGTGTTAAAGACCGGTTTCGGAATACGACTATAGCCTGAGCATTGGTCTAAACATTTAGATCCAAAATTAAATCTACTCCAATGCAAGATTAATATACAAAGAAACAATGAACATTTCCACATGAAAAACACAAATTCGTTACCAAATGCATAAACTGAGCCAGTGTGTTATTTTTTTCGTGAAGAAAAAATATGATGAAATTCATAAAATCTCGTGCCGCGAGCAAAACGCCCAACTGAAATATAGTCCCCCGCCCTGAAAAATGTATCAAAATAAAGTCTGTGTAACTTTAACGGTTTTATCACGTAAAATGAAACATTTCGAGCGCACGCGAGATGACGAAGTGGCTCCCGGGCAGCACCTCATACCCCGTCCCTGCCTGACGGTGCTCTATTCCTACCCATTCCCTGGGTGGCAGATATTATGGGGAAATTTTGAAAAAGACAGAGAATGACAGGGATGAAATGACTGTCTGTTTATCTAAAGACATCTGTGTAAACCCTGCCCCTGCCTGGCGGTGCCGTATACCAGAGACAAGATGAGACATGTTATTATATTCCATATTACATTATATACGAAACCCGTTGCTGGACAATAAAGAAAAGTGTGTAGAATTAGCCAGAGACTGTGACTATCCAGCGAGAAACCAGAGGTCCTGCATAAAGGACGGAGAGAAAAACAGGGGGGGGGGGGGCATTTTTGTCACCAATTCCTTGAATTGTTCATTTGCATTTATGGATTTACTTGTCTGTATTTATTAATTCAGTTATTTACATTTTGTTTGTTTGTTTGTTTGCTCTTTGCCTATTCATTTATTTTTGTCTATTCATGTATTTTTGACGTCGCTACGACCTAACAAATGACATAAATATAAATAAAGTAAAATAATGTGGGTAGCGCCCACTTCAGTCTACTATTCCTGCCCTCATATTTTATGAAATGTGACATGTTGAGATGAATATACGACGTTTATTAATTATTAGAAACCATCGAAGGTAATGTGATGCAGAAAATACGCGTTTTGAATCCCAATGGCGTTGGAGAGAGAGAGAGAGAGCGAGAGAGTGACTGTAGCAGTAAAACATGAAGGCCATAAGACCTTGAAAAAGAACAGTGACACAAAAAATAGACACCTGAGAAAATCCCATAAAGGTGCGTGATGTATCGACTGCCGTGACTTCCAGTAAACAGCCACAACCCCGTAAAAGAGGCTCCACTCTGCGTACAGCGAGTAGTAAGTGCTAACTGACATCTCGTGTATACCGTGATGAATGACCCACACAATGAATGAAGTTATTAATTTCTGCACGCTGTAATTTATTGCGCTGCACCTAACACTACCAGCACCCCGCCCAAGATCAACGGCTCTGGCACGAAATGCCTTCACGACCTGCTTAGAACTCGCAAAAAGCCTTCGTGTTCGGATCAATTTTCACATTAAAAGGTAGTTCTGATTTCTGGAGACAGACGCTTATGTCACCCCCCACACCTCCACCCCCCCCCCCCACCCCCGCGCTTAGACCATCAATCTGTATCATCCCTAAAATGGTTAATTTACCAGACAAGTCCAAGAATTACAGTGTTGAAGATAGCAATCAAGCGCTTGTCTCTCTCTCAACCCCCGTTCATAGGCAACTAGCAACTAACACATACACTGAACTCTTTCATCAGAACGCCAAGGATATATTTCCCCAAAAAACCTTAGGCTTATAATTGTTCTAATCTCTTATAAATGACCAATCAAATAATTTTCACCATGACTTGAGCGCCACTGTTATATTTTATGAATGTCAATTTAAAATACGGACAAATGTATAACACTGGTAGTTTGCTTGGCGACAGCTAGGCGACACAGAACAGAAACGTGCAGTCTAATCGATGCAACCTTGTGTTCTAGACAGGGTTCCCATGCCTAGATAGATCCATCTGGATCGGTCTAACTCCCTGGGGAGTCTCACTAAATTGCTATCAACTTAACCGGCACAATATAATATAATAATAAATGAACCAAAATCGAGGATCCAAGTTGTTACTACAAAGGTAAATGGGGATTAAAGGCGAAATAGTCTTTGAAGGGGAATTCCGAACGCGTTTTCGAAATGTATCCGCTTGACGCTCAATATCAATTCTTCTTTTTCGTCCATTTATTCAGTTATATGTTTAGTCTTAATCAAGACCAAATTTTAAAATTTATTGGGGTCATCATAAAAGTGTAGTTTTGCCGATGCGATGTTGAAAATTGAATATTCATGCTCATTGGACTTGTTCACATTGTGACCAACTTATACCAAACGTTGACGGTTGTACATGACATAAATCGTGTATGAATGCAGCTTCAGGATTCACATGACTGTAGATCGACATGCAAGTCATGTGACTTGGGTGACGTCATGGTCACCGTAATCCCCTAAGGAAATAACTGAAATATTTACTGCCATGATCTGATAAAAATCAGCGCTAATGACAAGTCATCCAAGCAGAAAAATTCATTTTGAACTTATCAGATCATTGCTTATGTCCAGCGCAATTACCTATCCTCACTTCGGGCGCTTGTATATTTCCTGCAATTCGCCCGCGAATAATAAAATGTCGTCTGCGTAACTTATTTTGTCGGTCTATTTGCGATCGTATCAATGAATGGACGCGACATTCTCCAACGGACAGCGGTTGTTAATGATGGTTTTTTCCATTACTAAGTATTTTTTGATGAGCGTATTTTATAATGTGGAAATCTTTTCAAAAGCCCTCATTGTGGAGAAATAAAAAAAAATAAACTCCAAACCACACACATCTGTGCAAAGCGGAAGTAAAAAATCTAAATGGATTTTAAAACATGGTCATTTCAGTCTTATTACGCCATTGAACAAGGCAAACACAATCAGTGATTTCAACTTGCCGGATCTCCCTGTTTTACGGAAAACAGATAAGTATCGGCCACCTATGGCAATTCGCCAGATCTACAGTAGCTTGGCAGGCCCAACGCCATTTTGGAATCTGCTATACCTCTAATATAAAATGCCTAATCAGCAAGGAACGGATTTGTAAAAACGCAAGGTGTCCAAAAATCAATCAGAAAACTGAGATATAAAGTTTTGGTATATGTGAACTCGTGAAGGTTTAATATTTCTGCAGACGCGTCATTTGAAATAGTTTTACCCATAAATCGAATCAAACATTATTCGAGTCAGACCTGTGATCAGTTGCTCCTTCAAGAAGAGTTCTCTCCACAAACTAGACTCGCTTTCGGCACTGCACGAAAGTCAATAACTTCCCTACATTCTATACATATTTGACGAAAAACAAAAAAAAGAACTATGCACCGTGTTCGATTTAATAATTAGGGATGGCAAGTAGTAAGAGGAAGGGCAGGAACAGCACGGATTGTAACCAAAACAAGATAAAGAATTGAAGGCGGAAAAAAACTCCCTCCCGTTCACAATTAAAGCATGTGCTCTGTGGTGTGTCACCCGCATAGTTGCCCCGTGTTGATGCTGCAGATGCCAGGGCTACCTGCCAAAGCTGAGCAGAAGCTTCAAGGCGAAAACAACGCGAGCTTGAGACGATCTCTGACAGACCCTCAACACCAAATTACGACCGCTAGTACAACGAGCAGGTGTAAGCGTGCGTGTACACGTGCATGTGTGTGTGTGTGAGAGAGAGAGAGAGAGAGAGAGAGAGAGAGTGGGAAGGAGAAGAGGGAAAGAGACGCGGTATTACAATTAGCCGAAGAAAGATATCTGCCAACATTGCAACAGTCTCCTCGAGACAAAAACTGCGGCTAACCTTGACCTTGTTATTTTTTGTCTACTCCTGACTATAGGACAATGACACACTGACATAAGGAAATAAACTCTCATGACTTTCGCTGTGTTTATCAAGAGCTTCCCATTATATTTCCTTAGTCATAAAGTTGAATGTGAATCTACACATTGTGTTGAATTCAGTATGAATCACAAGAGCACCTTAATGGGGCACAAAAGCGGTCGTTTTCCCATGCACCTGAAGGGGCATACTTGCCCACATATGACGTAAAAGAGGGTGTAAATACTAATCAAGACGTCGCGTCATCATTGTTTTTTACTGCCAATGTGCTATCATATCACGAAGATAGCTGCATAAATTCTTATTTTAAGACGAATAATAAATTCAGTGAGAGAGGTTCTCACATCGTACAGTGACAACCTCTCCAACATCGAGAAAAGCAAACGCAGTCTCTGCAAACTTGCTGAAAAACGACGTAATCATATGTGACGTCATAATCACACTTATGACGTCAATAGGCTGCATTAATGACAAAGAAGAGATATAGTCAGTAAAAGTTATGAACTGATAACAGAGCACATGGTGAGGTCAGACGGCTACACAAACCAATGGTCACGCTACTTTTTGGTGTCGGTGAAGATGAAAGCGCCCAAGCCGTTCACAAACAAACGTTTATCAATGGTCTCTTTTAGAAATAACGATAAGTGTTCACACTTTATCTGCATATCGCATTCTCAGTGGCTTTAAACTGTCAACTCCTCCATCCAAATGTGTCTTTGTAGTAAGATTATTTACGTGATACTATGATATATAAAGTTCATATATGCTATAAAATGAAGCCAATTGAACAGGCGCTCGCCACTCTTCTCGTGTCTTGTTTGTTAAAAACGCCGTCCGCTTTAAACATGAAAGCGCATAAACACCATTAATTTCAATACACTTCATAAATCAAGTTGTGAGCGAGACACCATACCCTTTATATTACTTATTCACAACAAAAATATTTACTTCTCTTTTGTAATATTTTATATTTGAAATTGATATAGATAAACATGCATGTTTACAACCTCAGGGAGACGATCATCTGATCATCAGATAAATATGAACGCAGTGTATATCCTGCGGTGAATAAATTTATGTTCGTTTATTTATATATATATATATATATATATATATATATATATATATATATATATATATATATATATATATATATATATATATATTTTTTTTTTTTTTTTTTTTTTTTTTTTTTCTAACATAGTATATGTTATATGCGATGACTGAGCAGGTGTTTTATGTTCAATAAAGTGGCCATAATGGGTGACCGCTGTGCAGGTCCACGTCAACTAGGTGGTCATCCCTGAGATCTGTATCAGGCTGGATTGAAGGGTGGTCAGTGTCGTTATTACTGGACGTGGATTTCACTGGAAAATGACTCACTCCTATCTCTTTTCTCTCTCTCTCTCTCTCTCTCTCTCTCTCTCTCTCTCTCACACACACACACACACACACACACACAGTTGAAGTCATTTTACAATAGGTGCACTGTTTTGTAAAGCACACACAATGGCTTGGACTTAGGACGTTTTCGTTCTCAAAGGTAATGCAGAAATCGGGAAGACCCCCACCCATCCTACGCTCTTTCGGGTCGTTTTAAACTAAATGTCACTTCTGTTTTTCCTTTCACTTTTATTCCGTTTATGTATTTGTATAGCTATTGACCAAGTTTTTGTTTCCAAGTTATTACATCGTAAATGTGGTCTAATTCATTCCCTTACTTTTCTTTGATCAACGTTGAGTTCCAATAATAAAGTTCTAAATGTTACGATTTAACCCCTAGTCGGCGTTAACAACCACTGTAACGGGGATTGAGATGATGACTACGATTAAAAAACTTTTGAGGTCGCGTTTTTGGCGGAAAAAAAAACGTTCTTACGGGGAATATGATTGACTTTTCAGTGCTGTCTCTTTTAGGTATTCTGAAAGGGGTTTTCGCGCCAAATTTATTTTTCCTAAAGCGAAAAAGTAGTTTCCTTTTACTCTGAAACTTTGCTCGACCCGACCTTGCGCTTAGATTTGATGTTGTGTAATATTTCAAATTTTATTTAAAATGATTTCGCTCTAAACTCATTTATACCGCCATGTTTTCCTGGTATTTCAGAAGGAAATATTGAGATGGCATACTTTTATCTGACGTAATTTAGGAAAGATAAGACGTTAAAAAATATGAATTAGGGCCACTGTCAAATGCACCTAGCATACCTTTAATGTGCAGTGTCAGTTATATTTTATTCTTTGATTCTAACCACTATATCTTATCGTTTTTCCTATATTTTTTCGATTCAAAATTCGAACTTTGATCGTCCCCACACAATATAACATTCCACTATAATATGTACATTATACCGTATTTCATAACTTAAAAATCATTTTGCTCGTTTTGATCACATCATTTCTAAGTTGTACTGGTTTTTAAGCACAGATCTAAGACAAGTTGCTCTGAACACAAATAATTCGCCTAAATATACTGTCAGTTAGAGGTATTGCAGCACAGGAATTTCACCACATTTAGAAATTCTACCTGAGGGCTTGAGCTGTTTCATGAGCCTAAAATAATGTCAATGAATTCACAGTCATGTTGATTTAAGTAACTGTGCAAATTGTTTGTCTCCAGTGAATCACGTTGCTGATGATTCTGATAAATATCCTCGCTGTAGCAACAAAATGCACAGCCACTGTACAAACGTGACTCTTTAACTGCCGCTCAGTGGAGCGTACGTTACTCGTAGGTGTGGGAAAAACAAGATCCTCAGAGAGAGATGATCATCTTTCCTTTTTGTTCATGATCTATGTATAAACATTATGGCAAAGTACGTGACTCATAAGGCACGACTGAGTACTATCTTGTTCTTTCTACTTCTCAAGAAGTTATGTGCACAGCACATTAAAACAACAGATATACTTCCTATTTCTTAACATGCGTGGTTTTTTTTAAAGAGACAATTAAACAACCATAAATTAACTTACGAGGTATCAGGAAGGGTTATTTTCCTGTTTTATCAAATAAAAGGGCTGGTGGAATATTGAAGTTCAGACAAAATCGTTTTTAACGTAATTCCCCCTGTCCCAGTACAAATGCCAACAATGATTTCACACTTTTCCTGAAAGCACGGCAGTTATTAAACATAAACATCACAGAACCATGGCAGTAGGAAAACTAATTGACTTAAAACGTATCAAAGAAATAATTTTGGAGCGGTTGGAGTGCTTTCTGGGACGGTCAGGGATCCGTTGCCCCCCAAAATTCATTATAACGAAAATATCTTTTCACAGTGATAATCTAAGGTAAATAAACTGTGGGCTCATGAAACGTGACTTTCATGGAAGCGAGCCCTCATGCATGACAATATAACGGTAATTGTTTTGCGATGAATATTCATACACAAATTATTGCTCCAGGCGCGCGCATGTTATCTTTTTCTTCCCTTAATATGAAATCAGACAAGGAAAGATAAGTACAGTGGCATTCATTGCGATCCTTTATGCTTTACCAGGATGTTGAAACGGAAATTATCGAATTTCTTTACTAGGGAAATAATTCCCCTTTGGCGCTTGGAAAGTGTTCTGTTGACTGTTAGCAGATAGAGGTTTTTTAATGCTCTCTCTCTCTCTCTCTCTCTCTCTCTCTCTCTCTCTCAGCGTATATATGTGTTGGGGGGGGGGGGGGGGCTAGGAAAAATTATTTCTCTTTTCAATAGATTAATAGACTGTGAAGCCAATGATTTTATAATGCGGTGAAACAGTACACAAAGGTCTCCATTAGAATGAGGGGCGAAAGCCCAAAATATGAGCAGCAGCGACTGAGCACGTCTGCTCTGGACTTTATACGCTAAATTAATAGGGAGGCTACAGTAGAAAACATTACTAGTGCTCGTTCAGAATAATGCCAGTGGCAAAAATAAAACTCTCTTTTTGTACTACCATCATTTTTATAGTATGGCACGGTTAAATTTCAGTACGTCTGTTATGTCTATTATGTCTCCGTCATTGGTAGTGTTGTCGTGTCATCCGCATCCTAAAACCCCGTTCAGGTAACAAAGACACGGATGGTTAGTCATTTGCCGCATTGAAGGATGTGACTTCACCTCAGAGAGAGAGAGAGAGAGAGAGAGAGAGAGAGAGGAGAGAAAGAGCGAGAGAGAGAAAGAGAGCCTATACTGACGATATCAGCACAATCATTAACTGCCATTCCATACTTTCTCACTTTAAATTACAGTATTACAAACACAAATAAGCGCACGCACAAGCACGCACGCACACACACACACACACACACGGCAAAACACCCTTAAATCCAGTTTAATACAAATAAAACAGACTTCTTTTAATTTTTTAATGGGAGTCTTAATTAAGCCCCTACAAACTGACACACATCATACAGATTCACAGGTAATACCACACCAAGCATCTCTCTCTCACGTCACGGCATACCAATTAACTCACATAATCCTATATCCCATCTGCCTATCTATTTATAGCTCAACATAAAGAATCTCCCAACAGAGAACACACACTGGTATCGGAGTGACGTTGATTATCGAACCTTTCTTTAAAAATCATTTCACATATATATATTACGCATATTATTTCACATATATATTTGTTTATTATGATCTAAGCCACTCTCCCTAGCTTGGATATTAACGCCGTGAACAAAACCTTGACTGACAAGGATTCCAAACCCCCACCTTGACTTAATACTGATAAAGGTATTACACAATGCAAGAGCTGTATCTAGGCATCTTACAATCAATGTAATGTATATCTCTGGTGGGAGGGAGTGTTGGAGCAGCCAGAGAAGCAGCTTCAGCAGAATAGATTACATTTACGAGGTAAACAGACGAGGAATGTTCACGGGTTATTCAGGATGGGTTCTGGCCCAGTTAGATTTTCCACATATAAAACCCACGGCTTCTGTATGCCTATACGCTTTGGGAATAACCTACCTTGATTTAAAATAACCATTATATGTAACTAATACTTTTAATGGGAGACCGTATAACATTAAGGGGTTATTCGGAACGCTCTGTTCGGTGTTAACGAGAGGTTAACGAGAGCAGTGGCTTAATTAATCGCATGTGATATACTTCTCGAGAGAAAAACACTACGTACCGGCTGGTAGTACTCCTCTGAGGCAGATGTCATAATGGCGATCCCCTGTATTCCTGATCATAGCTCCTCCCCATCCCTGTTTCACTCGGGGTCGGTGTATACACCCCCACACCGCTGCTACAGCTGACTTAGGGGTATCCGTAGTCTAGCCGCTACGTTTCCATTATAACTCCACGTTAACCATGTGTCAGGGACTCTCCGATCCTTAAAGCTCCGTAATATTTAGCGATATCCTCCGCTCCTGCGTTCTCCTAGGTAAATCCGTTGATTTGGGGTTGTTTTTGAGAGACCCAAGGCTTACCCAGTACACGGTGTGGACATAGTTTCCATGTTAAGTGAACATATTTAATAAAATCGGTGTGCCTCTCTTTAAAAATAGGTCAAACGCATATAAAGGTTTCGCCCACGCTCAGTCAGAATTTTGGGGAGAGAGATACATTCTACCTTCTTTTACAATTCCTGCTACATTTTTGTCTAATTGTTTGTTTCAATATTTTATATAAGAGTATTTTCTATCATAAATAAAAGAAGTATGCCTATGAAATATCCTAATTGAAACATATCTTTATCATAAAAGAAAGCCCTCTGTCTCTCCCGAAAATGAGCGCGGACCAATGATTATGGCTTACATGTACGTATGTTAATGTCGAGCTGTGATTGGTCAATTTTGACCTTAAATTCAACTCCACCCAAACTTCCATTCTTTAGCTGCCTTGATTCCCGTGAGCATCGATAAATAAAACTGTGTGCGTTTGTATATCATTGACGTTTTGATAGAACGCACGGTGAGAGTACACGACTCCAAGCTGCGTTTACTATTGGTTTTTTGGGCGTTAAAACGTCAAGGCATATATTAATCAATGCGTTAAAATGCATCCCAGGCTAGTCAGGTTAGGCCAGACGAATAGAATCTGTGGGTTCACGAGCGACGACTCTGTTATATAAATAGGATAAAATATCGATTTGGCTGGTCGTTATGTTATTTTAATATTTTTTGTTATGTATTGTACTTGCATACATTGTATCTGTATACATATAGTTTTTTTTTTTTTTTTTTTTTTTTTTTTTTTTTTGGGGGGGGGGGGGCGGGGGGGGGGATGGATAATAAAAACAGCCAAAAGGATTTTCCTGGGGTCAGTTCAAATCTCACATTTACTAAATCAATATACCAAATGGATTTTCCCTCTATGAGAAAAGTGATGTGCTTAAAACCATCAAAAAAAAAGGGTATAGGCTGAATTCGTTCAGCAACTTATCAGTTCAGTCTGACCCAACAGTGGTTTTTCATTCGGTCATGGACACCTTCGATTTTTTTTCAATTACTTGATGCGATACATTAATTTTTCCTGAATCTTTTTTCTACTTCGTCTTCTTTTTCATTATTTTCATTCATTCATTAATCCATTCATTTATTCATCCATTCATTTATACATTCATGCCTTCATTCTTCATCATTAGTATCCAGAATTATTCCCCCTCTTCCTCTCTCTTTCTCTCCTCCCCCCTCCTCTCTTAGTTTTCTTCTTCTTCTTCGCTAATTTCTTCGTCTTCTAAATAACCATTTATCGCACATCTAAATTTTTGTAGTAGACAGAAGGTATGCATAAAAACAACGTCAATACTAGTACGTATTGAATGTCAACAGGATATTTACGAGCATTTTTCTACGAGTAGTTTTGAAATTCTCTAACCTGTTTACTTCCAAGAGATATACGGGCTCATAAACGTATCAGACAACAACCAAAAGCTATCACAGTAGCTGTGCACTGCATGTGCAAGTTCCATTTCCAGAAACCCACGGAGATCTTTAGTAGGGGAGGAGAATGGGGGGGGGGGGTTAATCATCAAAGTTACCTACACACAGTGCAGACAAAGAAAACGTCATGCCCCGCCCACCTAAGCACTAGGGTCTTTTGCACGGTTTGTGTGTTTTCTATAGCCGCTTCAATTAACTTAGCTCCCAATGTTAGGTCTGTTGATATGATAATCACGAAGTCATTTGTTAAAGAGCACTTTAATTCTATCACGGTAGATCAAGCGTTAATACGGACACCGCCCTGTATACAAATAAAAATGAGTTGCTTCTGTATTCATGGACAGGTGTAAATGCGTGGAGTTTTTTTTATTTCCTCATTTATCAAGCAGGAGGTTGGGTAATTCGAGCTGGGCGTTTTTTGCGAGGATATCACGGCCAACGGCAATTTTGTGAAATATGAATACTAAATCCATTGATGTTCGCCGCTATAGGAAAACGGGGCATTTCACTAAAGGTGCCAACAATTAAATAGGCCTTTGACGAGAAAAAAGACTGAAAGAACGTGAATCATTGATACGGGAAACAACGTAAATCTCTCTCTCTCTCTCTCTCTCTCTCTCTCTCTCTCTCTCTCTCTCTCTCATACACACACACACAGACACACATAAACATGCACACACACACACACACACATATACACCCACACACATACACATGTACACACACAAATACACACATACATGCACGCACACACACACACACACATACATACATACACACACACACACAAACACACACACACACATACTCACTTCATTATCATATTTTCATTTCATCGCACAGACAGACAAGAGTCAGCAATGAATACTCGTGTGACAGTAGCAGAAATGCCAATAACCCTTCTCTTTAATTTCCTCGACGCCTATTAGCTCCCTCTTTATCAAAGTAAATTATCGCCGTGATACCATCCCTAGCGACAGCGTTCGTGACTTTAATCAATAAACCGACGAACAGGATTATTTCTCGGGGAACGGCACGGGAATTTTCAGGACTGTGGACTGTTTACACGAAAGCTAATTTCGAACAGGAATTGATCAAAAACACGTTACCCGATGACTAAATTGATACGTTCTAGGGATCTTAATTAATTACAATACAATACAATACAATACAATACAATACAATGCACTACAGCATTTCTCAATACATTTTCAATCTTATCACCAGCTTCTGCAATGTAATGACTGTTTACCCCTGCAAATAAACTTATTCTTAGACATAAACAACGAATTGTATTATTGTCCTCAACACAACGGAGTGTACGATAGTGGGCGTGACTGCAAGACATTGTTGATTGCAATCAATCGGCCATAGGTGAGTGTCTTACTGAGTCTTAGAGGTCAATGGAAAACCATCTCCACACCATCAGCATGCCTAAGACGTTAAGATTTATTATAATCACTGTGTTTAATGAATCAAATTGAGTCTAAGGCTGTATTCCCAGAGCTTTTAGATCGATCTATCCCCACGGGGAGTTTCACTAGATTACTGTCAGATAATCCGGCTTAAATGTCCGTCCCGCCTACTACAAGCTGTAAGGGGGTAATTAACTTTCGTGTTCGCCCGGCTGACAGCTATTTAGCGTGAACCCCCAGGGAGTTAGGTCGATCTAAAGTAGATCGATCTAATCTCTGGAAATGGGGTCTAACTGGCATCCATATAGATACATTTGTGAAATATATTCAATAAGATATTTTATTAGCTGATCTATATAGATTCAATTTGATATAATGTTCCCGTCAGAAACACGCTGTTATTGAAGAAACCCAGGGTGCTACTGGAAAAGTCAGGCATTTCCTGATATTATACAGAAATGAACTCTTAAAACCAGGGTGTTGAATAGAATATTAAACGTCCTAAAGTTTATCGCTAAATCTTTCGTATCGTGGGTGGAGGCAGTCCTAATTTCTCGCCTTGCGTGAGGAAGCATACTGGATTTACTGATCCCGCGATATCCGTATTTATTGTGTTTATATCTGAAGGTGCTGTGTGCGTGTGTGAGCGCGTGCGTGCGTGCATGTGTGTGCGTGTGTGGTTTTTATCACTAATTTGATTTTTAGAGTTTGAGACCCAATATACCCTTTACTCGTTTTTTTTTTTTTTTTTGTTAATCATTTCAGTTTATTTCATTCTATGTACATTTATATTTCTTTTATTATTATTATTATTATTAGTTATTCATTTATCTTGAAATAGACACCACTTTCGAATTTTGAAGATTTTTTTTAAAGACTGATTTCAGGGAAGCAAGTAAGCTTAGGGGTATCCCCCCCCCTCCCCCGTCCCGTCTCGATCATGGAAACACGGTCTGTACTTCAATATACCTACGCGACTGGAACATTTGTCTTTACCCTAAACCAAAATCATCGTGCTGAACTATTTTCGTTAAAGGTCTACAAACACAGCCGGCCCTTTGTATAAATATTTTATATTTGTGATGCCCCTTGTCCGTTCTAACTCGGATGCAGCTGGCGGGTTTATTTAGAGGGTGGGGCGACATTTAGACTTACGAAGACCAAATGCGCCCTTTTCACCCTATCTCTTTCATTCAGTTATCCGAGCTGCGAATAATTTTTTCTCGCACGCGTTAAAGGGAGAGAAGGCGGTTTTTCTATTTTAGAGAGAGAGAAATGATTTAGTAGCATCGTATGTTGTGCATATATATTTATGATAATTGCTTACACTTGTTTACAACGGCTTAAGTGGAACGTCTTACAAAGATATATCAATAGATAAGCTGAAATTTTTTATATAATAATGGTCTTATTCTCCACTGACATATTGAATTTATGCAAGATATCATGATATGATGAGACGGATGTATGTCAGAATTTTCAATTCCCTTCTGAAATATATGCTTTTAATGTTTTTATTTTTTTCGAAAATGAACTAGAGTCTCTGCAGAGAGAATGAAATCGCAGGCTGCCCTGGGTCTTTTAAAATCTGGAGAGCTCTTGTGGATACACCGTTTTAAATAACTGGGAAGGGTAAAGTTTACATTTTGCTTTTAGAAGGGGTATCCAAAATGTTATCAAAATTATCTTTTTGCATAGGTGATCTAACAATGATCGCTGAATAAAATTAATTTTAATTTGGTATTAAAATAGTGTAAGTAGGCCTAATTCAACTAAGTCTTGCAATTGACTCAGGTTAAAAATTAATTTAAATAATGTCTTTCTGTTAAAACTGTTTAAAATGACTTTCAACAAATCACGATTTATAAACTGGTTAAGAAGGACTGTTGCATTGAAATTTCTTCAGTCTATGTGTAACACAAGCCCAGAATCTAAATATTGACACATCTCTTGCTCATCGGCAAACGTTGTGTACATTTCTGATGCAATTTGACCGGTTGAGATCGTCATTGCTTCCGAGTGACTCATTGCTTCTCTGACGCAATGTCAGCAATTCAAAGGAGACGTTGCATCAAACTCCCTTTTTGTATTGAGATTCACCGCTTCGCTTCGTCATTTGATCAACTTTATGAGAAACGACACATGTCCCTTGTATTCGAACGCTATTGTTCCAAAGGATTCAGACTAAATAGGGATAAGATTGGTGTTCTACTACCAGTGTTAACGCCACGCTCGTCGCCTATTAAACATCGGGTAAGCCCATACATTTATTAGTAAGAAATTAGGATTTTCAAAACCATACGAAATTGTGAGCACTTTTATCATCACCTCAGGAAGGATTTCTTGGCAGATAACGTGTAAAAGTAAGAGAAGAATTCAACAACTGCAAGGACGTCGAAGACGAGGGAAGCAAGAGTGATTTACTACCACCTAAAATAGTCAGGGTGTACAGCATCAAGATATTTTAGGCTTATTTTGTGCTGAAAAAGACGGCAACTGAAAACCATAGCTCAGTGAAATAAAAGCTACATCTGTCGCGATCAACATTCCCCAGGAAGAGAAAAATAACAAAAACAGTCAAACTTTGACAGAGATTTCTAGTACCATGGGGCACGGTAGCGGGGGGTGGGGACACCATACGTCCCACTGGCACTCCCACTGTCCACCGCGCTGGGACCACGGTTACTCAGCACAGTGCTGGAGGTCACCCACGGACACGATGGAAGTAATTGTGGTGCAGTCGTAAGTGTATTTTCCTCACCATTCAGATTTCCCATTGCTTTGACGTTAAGTATGGGGCCTATAGGGCCTACATGCCTGTTATTAGGCCTATAGACCTTACCTGTAGGTCTACCCCGCGTCAGGTGTATAGCCTATTTCAACACCTTTGACGTAGTCCATGCTCAAAATTACCCTGAATATCTAAGAAACAGCAAACAGTAGCGTATAACTCGTGCCAAAATCTAGGTTTCGTCAACCTTTCCTACCCCCAAATCGTCTATGAAAATGTATAGTCTACTGTGCCGTGCTTATGAAATAATTGTGTTGTATTGCGGTGCGTCACAACCGGCTCACCTGTCGCATTCCAAGATGGCGACATAGGTAAGGCTACGTGTGCTGTTACTCGGGCAAACATGTGTATGTTTTCGTAGTCATCGTCAAGTTACATTTTTACAAGACGACTGTTTTGAAAGTTCAGAAGAACAGTGTTGTATTTGGGCTCTTGTAGCTTATCAACGGCCGTCGCATAAAATGAGCAAGCTCGACCCCCTCCCCCTCAGTCTAGATACTGTAGTTTATATAATTAATTAGTTCAGAGTAAATTTGTAAATTCTGGTTCTAACCTAATTGTCACGAAAGCAAAGGGGAGTCATTGTTTTATCTAACGGTAAGAACTTCTGTACATTGTAGAATATTCGTAATTCATTTACAGCCTATAACACTAACATCTAGATATGTATATACATGTAAGTCCACGTTTTCTCACACTAAAGCAAGTGAAAGTGAAAATGTATTATACCAGACTTATGTACGTAGTTTGCATGCCCATCAATGAATCTTGTCTTAAAAAGATCTGGAGACCCCCGATCCTTATGTCTCAAATATAATAATAACAATTACTCTAAAAAATGTCAAGCTTTTTCAAACCAAATAGGCCGAGTTGACAAACCAATTTCTTCTGAATATATCACCCATTAAGTGACAAGGAATCAACATGTTTTTGCCATTTTCTATTTTCATTAAATATCATGAAATGTTATGAATTTGTTATACTTTCAGTCCAAACCCAAATTACACTGATGCTGCAAAAGAAATAATGGATGTAATCACCAAATCAGCTGAAAGCGTTTTAAAACTTATTGGAGAAACTTTGTCAGTTGAAAAGGTCCCAGACTCAGTGAAGGGTGAGTTGGCTGCATCTGAGGTGCATTCAGAGATGATTGTAACTTAAAAAGTAATAATTAAGTTAAGGCATGTTTCTTGTAACATTCAAATGCAAAACAATATTTGACTGTTTCAAGTGTTGCTTAATTTTAGAGCACTGAAATAAAAAGGTTTGCTTTTTTTTTTTTTGTTAATTAATTTAGTATAGGTGTTGTTTTATAATTGTAATTTATTTGTTAATTTATGTTAATTTTTGTGTCTGTCTTTTCTTCTACAAACATTGTAGAGATTTGACAAACATTTCAGAAACTCACATGTGATAACTTTGATATTTTCCTTCCAGCACTAGAGAAAGACGACCTTGTAAAGCTAATAGAAGAACACATGAGGACTGGGTCTATATTTGTGCGCGTGGCGGGGCTGTCTGGCGCACTCGCAGTATGCATGGGAGCATATGGAGCACATGGTAAAGTACATGAGACATGATTTACTAACTAAATTTGAACAGATTTGATCACTTACATTTCCCAAAATAAAGTTCTGAAAGTAATACAGTTCATGCCAAGAGTTATTATTTTTTATTGTTTATTTATTTATTTATTTATTTATTTATTTATTTATTTATTTTTTTTTTTGTGAGTAGTAGTTCTGAAAAATGTTGAAACAAGTGATATATAAGAAAAGAAACATTTGAAATCTGAGAGTTTTTGAGCATACTTAATGAGAAATGAGTGGGTGTCTTGTTTGAGAAAAAAAAACAATATTTGAGAACACCATGTTTTAGCAGTCTGTGTCGGGTACTGTACAAGGTCAACAACAATGTTGGCTCTCTGATCTTGAAGCTGTTAAATGTTGGTCTAGTCTAGACTAGTATCTAGAGTTGAAAAACAAATGTAAGCCATGCCAATAACATGAGGACACTGTGACTTTGCTATTGGGATAAAATTGGGTTATATATATATATATATATATATATATATATATATATATATATATATATATGTTTGCTGTTGATTTTAACAAAGAATAATGTATGCCCTTACCTCATTAAGTTTATAATCGTTTCAGGATTGAGAAATGCTGACCCTGATAAGAGAAGTGTAAGTAATTTTGTGCTAAAGGAGAAAAATTGAGTTAAACTTTATATCAAGTGTGCAGGTCAAAGTTATGATTGTACTTGATTCAGTCTTGTAATTTTTTTTTTTGTACATTGTATGTTTCTTTTATTTCTTTCTGTTTGTGGAAAATAAGCATAAAGAGAAAAAAACAGGAAAAAAATTATACAATTATAGAACACACTTATATGTATACTTTTATGAAATCCATGATCTTTTTATCACAGGTTTATGAGACAGCCAATAAATATCACTTGATTCACAGCCTAGCACTTTTGGGAACACCCCTCACAAGAAGACCTTTTCTGGTGGGTTGAATACACTTAAGGCCAATTCCCAATCGAAACTAGTCTTAGTCTGCCCAACTATGCAGGGATCCTTGATGAATGCAATTTAGTCAAATCGGGTATTACCCCCCCCTCCCCAGCTAGAATTAAGACACAATAAAAAAGAAAGACGGACAGATTTCAGCTAACATGTAATTTTTTTTTATATTTAATTGCAAAAAAAATAAAAAAATTAGTAAAATATTAAAATTACACAGAAAAAAAATACAAAATAAGCAATCATACTTGATTCAGACTTTACTTTTTTGCTAACACTATCTTTTTTAACCCGTTTTCCAGGTGGGGTCTCTACTCTGCTCCGGTATGCTTCTATTCTCAGGAAGTTGTTATTACTACTCTCTCACCGGACATGACACGGTGAGAAAGGTAACGCCATATGGAGGACTGTTACTTATAGCAGGCTGGTTTGCTATGGCCTTATAACATGACTGCTTTTAACCCAGTGGTCCAAAATTCAGTGCCGTGAACTGTTTAGAGATTTCTGTTTGTAATATTGACAATTGTTACATGGTGCTCTGCATCAGAATGGGCGTTTAAGATACCAGAAAGTTCAAGTTTGTGATCTGGTATGAGTGTATTATTGATGTGAAGAACAATCTTTGACTTTTTTTCCTTCCTCTAAGTGATTCATGAAGCAATAACAGAAGCATATGTATTGAAGTGTACCCAGCATTTTCGTCACTAGAGTACAAAAGTGTATAGAAATGCTGTTGAAGATTTCCCCAGCAAGTGGAGAGACTCACACCAGTAAACAATGGGGTTTTAGAGTAGAAAGTAGTAGACCAGTGTGAGTTAGAAAATGCACATAGTGAGTTTTATGTAGCAACTCTGCCTTTGTACAGCAGTCTTGAATTGGCTGCCATCATTAAAATGAAAAATTTAGAAAAATTAAGATTTTTTCATGAGGAATAGTACACTGTCCCATGAATGGCTGGAAAATATTAAGAAATGACAAGGTATAATGAAGGTAATATAAGGGGGCAGATTGAGTCTTTTTTGTGATGAAGCAGCACCTGTTCACAGTTACTCCCAGTGTAAGTTTGAGATTTGTGATCAAGTACATATTCAAGTGATTCGTTTTCTTAGTATATTAGTATTTAGTTGCTAATTGTTAAATTGACCATCTTTTTATAACTTACCAAGTTATTATATTGAGAGTTTGGGGTCTAACGTACAAATAAAATCATTAATCTTATTATATTGAGAGTTTGGGGTCTAACGTACAAATAAAATGATTAATCATTGATTTATTACGCTCTCTCTCTCTCTCTCTCTCAAGTTCTGAACATTTGGATTTTAAGTTTGCATTAATTTAGCATTAAGACGTAGCTAGATTTGACAAACATTTTAAGAAGTTGAAACCAACTTCCCAGTCATCGCAACTGTACGTGTACAGCCACGCTTTCTTCGCTAACACACTCGGTCGTGTCGGGGCACCGTTGCCGCAGCACAACTGTATTGTAAAGAATTATCTAAAAGGACCCTTACTCATTTTCTACTAGCAAATAAATTATGTTGGAGGGCATCGCTCTTGTGTGCATAAAATGTGGATCTGTAGGCAAATCTTTTATGACCTTTGTGAAGCGAACGTGATGAAACGTGGATGCATCACTGAGTGGCGGTGCCGTCAGAAATTTGATCCTATAATTTGTAGAACCGATGGCTAGATGCGTAAATGGAAAAAGCGTCAGCTTTCTGCAGAGAAATACAAGTTATGAAAATAAGTGATTGGATAAATATACGCATAAAGTGATGAATGAAGACAGATATCAAGTAATTGTGCCGAAGTTGAAACTTTATGCCTAGCACGATTGGTCGAAAATTAATTGTCATCTATGACGTAAAAGTTTTTCGTAACGCATGACGTCATAAGAGTGCTACGTCACCATGCTGTGGTAACGCGGATTCGCTTTTTGTTTGCCAGGAAGCAACGCAAGTTTTCACGCTGTCTTAATTGTGTTATGATATCATATCTGCGCGCCTTTGCCATATGACATGATGAAGAATTATACGCGATTTTAGGTAAGTTGACAAAACGTGTACTTGCATGTGTGGCTGTGCATGAAATAGTGTGTTCAGTACGTGTTTTCAGATAGTACTCAAATTGTTTACATTGATATATAACAGAAAAAGTTTTTTGAGAAAAGTTCAAGCTCAAATAAAGGGTAAAAAAGCGTCAGTTGGGTATGGTAGATTTACTTACGAGAATGCGTGTTGACAAGCTGAAATATTCTTTTTGTTGCTATTGTTATCATGATTGCCCAACACGCGAAAAAGAACGCTACTGCAGGAATACAATCACACAGAGAAACTGATCCTCCTTTCCACAAACCTTAAGAGAGTGGGCAAAATTTTCTTTTCGCACGTAGGATAAGAAAATTTTATATTTACCGAATTTAGCCCCTTTGCTTTGTTTTAAATAACGGAAAAGCGGTAATTTAGATAGTGCTACAGGTAGGGTCTCATTATTTTAAATTTTCTCTCACATTTAACAATGGAATTGTGCCCCCTCACATAATATTATCACACACACATACACACGCACGAACTCACACACTCACTCACAAATTCACACACACGCGCGCGCGCACACACACACACGGTCACCATTCACACGTTTCCGATCTTCAACGTTATATATATAAACTTGCCTGTACAACTTTGTAGTACCTTATTCTTGTTTCCTGATATCACAGTATTTTGTAACACGCAACTGGAAAATTAGAATCCAAAAACGGATTTACGGCTCGTTATTTTGTCAACGGTTGTGCACATGGTATACCTTGATAATTAAAGAAAAAAGTTTAAACTGCCGGTAATGTTATTTATGTAAAGTCTAATTCTCATGGCGTATTATTAATTCTGTCTCCAATTTTATCAGCTGAGTATTAGAGAGTTGTAGGACTTCAACAGTAGTTTAAACTGCATCTTCATAAGTGTCGCTTTCTTTCATGATTGGTATTTATCATGCATACATTGATTAGTTTATAATAATTTTAATCAGCTTCCAAATAGACGAATTCACGCCCAGTGCAGCGTTGTAACGTTCAGTCACCCTCAGCTGTGTCGCTTTCTCTTATTTTTGATGTTTGTCATTTACGAAGTGAATATTTTTATGAAAGTTGATTAGCATTCAAATAGAATTATTGACGACTACAGCATCAGTATAACGATTCCTTTAGATTTAATAGTGTATAGGAACTTGAATGAGTTTTGACAGAGAGAAAGAGAGAGAGAGAGGTATCGTTTATTGATGAAAAAATAAAGGGATAACCCCCATTCATAAGGACCTCTTTTGGTTACATTAGTGGTGTGTACCATATCACATACCGGCATAACGATATCTGTATCCGAAAGTTCCTTCCAGAAAGAAGATTCTGTCCCATCTCATATAATTATACGAAAGATAATAAAAAATATTATGTCATTTCAAAAAAATATAGAACAGAAAGGAAACCATTTCACTTTTACTTTGACTTCATTTAACCCAAATATATAGGAAAAAAATTCTAGGGGCTAAAAAGCACTTTATTATGTGGCAAAGAGAACACGACCAGCTTTAGATTTAGTAAATATTCCTATACGAGTTTTGGAATCAGGAAAGAAGTCCATATAAAATAGAGTTTATCTAAGCAGTGGCGGACCCCCTGAATCCACCACTGCTAAAAGTACAAACAGTAAATAACGTTCAACATATAAACCCATCATTTGGCTGTAAATGAGATTCTAATCATTACTACGCCGGAAAACGAGTTCTTTCATGTTTTTCTTTAACTTACTCGTAGTGCCAGATCATATCAAGGATGCCACTGGGACCAGTTGATGCTCACCTATGCGCATTTGTGTTAATATTTGCTTAAAGATGGCCTAGAAACATACCTGGTGTCCCAGTCATCTGGTCTGTACCTCACCTGTACTACTCCAGCACAGGTGTGCTTTTATGATTAATGTATCTTCGTTACAAGTCGTCTGGCAGTGCTTTGGTCTATGTAAAAACTAAATGGACTGAATGGCGGCGTTTGCTGCATAACGTATGGAAACATTTGGATACAGGCGCTTAGGAAGCCATTTCAATTGTGTGTATGTGTGTGTGGGGGGGGGGGGGGGGGATCTGTTCATCTAAAAAATAGCGACGGAGGAGGGGGATGCTCCCTCAGTCTGTCTTGCATCCTGCACACATGATATAACCGACTTGATTAAAAGAGAGAAAGAGAGAGAGAGAGGGAGAGGGTACCTGTGTGTGTGTGTGTGTGTGTGTGTGTGTCAGTTTTTGGTGGAGTTATGTAGTTACATTTGAAGCAATTGGCTCCTTAATTCGTCTGCATGGTAAAAGTATAATCTCACCGCTCGGTATTTACCTGTTTGTTGCGCTCAGTGAATCTGAAAAAGAAATTAGCCGCAACATACAGCTGATTTGTTGAACTTGTACGCTCTTGTTTGATGAACATACTATTCCCTTTTTAATGAAGTGTTCAGTTTTTATCTAAAATAATTGGCTAAGTTGTAAAAAATCTTCATAAAAATGCTGTAAATTGTCCAAATGACATTTATATCTTAAATCAGAATATGACAGTAATATGATGATACTATTAATAGCAGTGAGCCCCCATCAAATGCCTCGCATATCGTATACTAATGGCATTGCACTGTGCAATTCATAATGAATGTTAGCACTTTGTAATTCTTGAATAGGGCTTAATAATGTTTCGCAAATAGCAAGCCTAAAATTTAGACCAAACATTTGAATTCGTTATACTTATTGGCTGAATGAAAAAATAACGGAGAGAAAAGTGAGGACTGGGAATACCTATTGCGTTTCGCGTGACTTTTCAGGGTAGACCGCGTGGTTGCCTTTATTTTTCGAACGTGATGTGTTATTTGAGCCCAATATTCTGCGTGAAACACGATTCAGGAATTCTTGGTGATTTGTGATTGTCCTGAATATATCTTTGTGAATGGTGATTGAGCTGTTTTAATCTTGGTGATTGGTGATTAAGGGGGGTATTCTCTACCCTGAAAAGTAAGATAAATAAGTGATTTTTTCTCATTATCTCCACGTGCGCACACGTATTTCGCCACATTCTGAAGGCTTTGGCTGTGAGTTTCAATATACTTACTTTTCAGTTGACGCTTCATACACATACTCATCAGAGTGGCTGCCGATAAAATAGGCATCAAAGAAAATGTCAAGACCATGTGTCCGATGTGTTATGATGCAGTAGCCAAGTTATTTACGTTAATGTTATAAATGTAACCGTCGTTTATTGAATGGCTAGTGCTTGTCGTGTAGTGTAAACGAGCGACTGGTTAACGAGATCGAAATGACCTTGTATTAACAAGGAATACCATTCAACACGCCGCAGAAACAAGATTGCCGTATCTGCAATATTTAGATCCATTTTAGATAACTGTTCCCTAAGCAAAGCGGACAGTGCTATGGTTAGCTAATGGTTATGGCGGAGTCACTGGGAAACATCCGAGAGAGACCGAAATCTCGCGAACTTGCTTAAAATAAAGCGAGATTTCGCGGGATTTGAGGAGAGTGGGGTTAGAAATAATGGCAGACTAGCGGGTGCAGCAATGAGTGAAAGTTGACAGAATGTACTTGTATGAACCTTTTATCATCTATCTGTTTTCTCTAACTTCTGTCGAAATTTGGTCTTCATGTATTGCACAGTACTGCGAATTTACCATATTTTGAGTTTTATTTTAGCACTGTTTTAAGACAACCTTCCCGAATTTTATCCTGATCAGACAACAGTTATAACAACATCTCACGTGGATTCACACACGTTTTTCAGTTTTGCATGTCACAGCGCCAATAACATCGTTCTAGGATACCTGGGCTGATCGTCACCCATCGTGCCGCAGGCAGTCTAGTTCCTGGATTTTTCAGGTATTATATCACATCAAGACCATTTACATTTGTACCTCCTGCCTAGGACCTCCATGCAGCTAAACATTGCAGAAGTGAATTAAAGCCGCCCCCCCCCCCCCTCCGTCACGGCCCTCCGAGTGCACATGTAGGTAGCACAGTGAAATACGGATATTGAAATGATGAATCACTACTCTTATTAATACAGAATACATGTATGTTTAATTTCCTACATTTTCCCAGAAACAAGTTGCCAAACATACCTGAATGCGAGAAAGGGCTAGAAGGATAGCGCTTGTCAGAGCGCCAAAATGGCCTGAAAAGTACCCTCGTCTTAAATGCTGATTAGGTTGAAAATCCAACTGATATCAGACACCCGTCATACGGATACACGGCGAGGGCAGTTGTTTTGAAGTAGGTATAGGTAGGAAGGTCATTTTGGCACGTTCAAACCAGATCCAGCTTCAGTAAAAGTTGTCTGATTGACGTCATAAGCTTAAGGCTATCGTACTTAATAACACTGTCTGCAAACTAGGTGGGGGTGTAGGGGGGGGGGGGGGCTCTCCAATGAGGTTCCAATGAGGTTTCTGCTGTGTTCCCTGCATTATATGACATCCACTCAGGTTACTTCCGGTTGTAGAAATGTCCGTTTGCGCGCGACATTGGATCCTTTTATCTCTCTTATTACATAACAGAGAGATTTTTTTAGGTCACCCCCAATTCTTGTTTCAGTGCATTTAAATACAGAACCCCATCGGCAGTTTGGTTCACAAAGTTTTTAAACCACTACAGCTTCATTTCTTAAAGAAAAAAAACAGATAGTGCCCTGTTTCAAGAAAAACCTAAATGTTGCAGTCCAAGAGCGAAAATGCGCGGACCTAAATCCAATTATTTAATGGAGGTCTCTATAAGTACGTAATTCTTAAACAGTAAGATGTCAGCATATAGGTGGGCATGTACAAGGCTAGTTGATGAGGTACTGGTCGAGACTGCTTTCAATAATATGCCAAAATGGAGTTCTTATTAGTCCTCTCAAAGATTCGGAGGCCAAAATTGGTAGCTTTATAAGCAGTTGAACCGCTGTGCGGTGGAATCGGTTGATTTGGGAGAACCCCATTTTTATTGTGCAGTAGTAATTAAGGTATATAAAGAATTTTGATCGTACAAAATGTTCGCAATAACATCAGCCCACGTACAGTATTAAGGTACTATTTATGTAGAGGTTAGCAACCCACACGCACCCTGAGCTTCAGACCCCTTGATAAACTGACCCCTTGACACTAACCTCTTCACTTTGGCCTATCTTCATCGTGTCAAGTTACCTCTGACCACATTCGATTGCCCCCGCCGCCCGCCAAACAAATTTAAAGCCCGCACTCAATGACTCATTGAACGATCTAGCCAATGAACGCGAATGAGTCAAAGCGCGCTTTGTTCAAATCCGGACCAATCAAAGATAAGGCTGCACGTAAAATACATCATCCCTCAGTATATAATGATGCAGGGCCTCAAACTGCTCTGGTTTCAATTCCGATATACTCATATTTTGCAAAGAATCTAGAGATAACTTAACACATTATTTTAAGTAGTCACTCGTAGGAGACGCCATGCTTTCTTTGTGTACGGTTATGCACTCGGAACTACTCGGATGTCTCCGCACTCGACAATAACTTTGTTGTTAGTATGGAGCTTGCGGAATCAGCCGAGGATTACCGATTGACGGTCAACCAATCAGCGTTTTCACCAAACTTTGGTGAAAAATTTTGAAACTTGGATTCGATTGGCTTATATAAACTAGGTCAAACTATTTTCGTCAGAGGTATATAACTTGACACGATGAAGATAGGCTATAGTGAAGAGGTACAGTGTAAGTGTCAAGTTATCTCTGAAACCCAGGGTGCCCACACGCTGAGTACTCATTATTATGAAGAATAGTTTCTAAAATCACGTGCCGGTGTAGGTTTGATAAACTGACCCCTGGCTGTCCAGAAATGCCTAGATGATTGAATAGTTAATCAGACTTTGTAATCAGCTGCATCATGTTCATCTTCATCGTTAATTATCATTGCTTGTTATCATTCCGACCTCGTATTGTTTTAAATATACATGTATCACAAGCACAATCCTGTATTTGGCTTGGCTTGCGTTTTGCATCTTTAACTTCATATATTTATGAAATATTGTAATTGTTATCCATCAAATATCATAGTAAGATTCCAAAAATACATGAAAAATACCTAAAAATAATGATATCTTTTTATCTAAAAAACGGATTGAGTTTTTAAATGGATAGACATCCATGCGTTTTGCGGCCAGGCGCATGGATAATGCAATGCCTCCATTTGTCAACATGCTGACGCTAATGACTTCGAAAGTAAGACCATATTTCAACATATAAATCTATACTCGTCAATCCCTTCGACTTTAATGCTTTTCGGAGCTGTATTGGACGTTTACTTCGATCTATACGTGTGGCCAGTTGGCTGATAGACATATACTGTGATTTGTGTTCTGTAGATCGTTTCCGATTAATCCAAGTTTGTCGGAAATATCCGGAGTTGCGGTCTTATCTAGAAAAGCTCTGGACATTTTGGACAGTTGATAGAGGCGGTAGAGCTTTAATTACTGATAAAATATGAGGTTGTCCATCATAATGTTTATGCGCTGAATTTAAAATAACTATAAATAATACATACTATACACTATACATAACATATTGACTATATGCAGTGCACTAGCGGATCCATTATCTTATTGTTGAATGGGGAAAGGGGGCAAAGATCGAAGATTTTGTTTCACTTCGTTCAGCAAATATAAAAAAGTAGACGACGACAAGTCTACTGCATAGCATATCACACTGACGTAGATGATCGCAGGGTACCCCAAGGCTTTTTGCGATAGCCGTTGCCAATAATTAAAGTTGTAATGAATAGAGTTGACAATCTCAGCCGGTTTCCGAAGGCTGTGAAAGGATATTTCATAGTTTACCTTTGATCCCAAATGTTTCCGGTCTCAGTTATTTGCTACTGATATACTGAAATAAGTTGCATTGGTGGCAATTAAATAGTGTACATCTATAGCGGTTTCAACATTCCCGTGCTTAATTTTACGTGAGCATGTATAGCGACATACCTTTAAAACTTCTGATGAATATTTAGATCGCATTCACAACGAGTTGAACCAGGCTTTACAAATCCTGGGACTAAATATGCCTCCCCATGTGTCGTCCCAATGGAGCCGAGATTTAATGACTGTACCCCCGCAGGGGAGGCGTGTGAGAGGCGGAGAGACTATTAAAAGATTAGGCGGTTTTTCTTTCATGTACGTCAGCCACATTTAGTCCCAGGATTTGTAAAGCCTGGCTCAACTCGATGTGAATGTGGTCTTATACATTTTTTGTTCAAAACAGTCTCCGTGCAGTGATAAGCACACTTTCCAATGTTCATTGTTTTCTTGCGCCGTTCGTGATGTTTTCAAAATTGTCATTGGCATCATTTATTGTTCGTGCTCATACACCCAGTATCTTCGTTACAATGTTACAATAATGGAATCATTATCCTTTTTTCATTACACAGTCAATATGTATAACAAACACAATGTACTGCTCACCCAAGCGCTCGTGGGATTATTGCGGCTCATTTTGCTGTCGCCGATTGCTATTATCTGCTCCGTCGCGTGTTAAACAGCCAGTCATGTTACCATTGTCAGCTCCCCATGTTTCAGAGGAAAAAGATGTTTGTTTTCTTTCCTTTTTATTGTTATTAAGGTTGAACTAAATATCATCCTTACCTACGTTAGTATAGTATCCAGTGTATGAGTGTATAGTGCTTGTTAATGACCGCTTATGTAGAAAACACGTTTTGTGTTTTGTCAAGGTGTTGGTGCGTTAACATTTTTTCTTCCAATTGTGCGCGTAAGACTTAAATTAAAAAAATTAAAACGTATATAATGGCCACCTGGAATGACAAGTTCTTATTCCCCAGCTATCAATAACAGATTCTGATATCACAAACCGACTACAGCCCCAAACTTTTAGACGCAACATTTGGTCTGCTATTGATCAAAGTAAGTCCACAGTTGTCCACTTAACAAAGATTTTTTTAATGTCCGTGTCTCCCCAGTAATAAAACAGGCGCCTTGTTTTATCTAATTGAGCCACTGGCTATTTATTTTGTGTCAAAGTGGCAAGAATTGTTATCTGAAAGTTAAGGCCAGTTCTCAGACTAGAGATCTTTTCTGAAACAGGCGCCAAGTCAAAAAGGTCGGAAAGCGGCTCTCGTGAGAAATGATATTCCATTTAAGTGGAAGTACAGTAAGAATAGACCTTAATTTATCCTTGTTAAGTTTGACATGTAAGAGAGGGAAGGAGATAAGGCCTCGTTTTTTGCACCAAACAAGATTTATTTCTCCGCCAATGTCTGTCCGATAGGGACATTTCCCTAGACAAAAAATGTTCTGATATCCATGACTTCGTCCACTTCAACTTCCTCTTCAAATGTGACGTCAACCGGGTATCTAGGAAAACGTGGACTTGCGGCGTCTTTAGGGAAAAATAATTCGATTCTGCACGATGACAGCTGCGTTCGAACATTGGGTGCTATAATTTACCGTCTCTTCACATAATCTCAGGCTGCTTTTCGCCACGCTTCAATAAAGAAGTCTCCCTCTCTCATTGATCTTTATTGACAGGCTTTGACGTCATACACAGAGAGTAGCGCTCACGTGACGTCTTCCGACCAATCAGTATAGAGCTTGGATTTTCCTGGTAACAAGCCCATCTCTTTCATTTCGCAGAATGCGGAGCAAAAAGCAACAGCGGTGGAAAATCACATCGATTACTGAGTAGAAACTGGTGGGCGTAAGTCATACGGCAAGGGGGTTTTCTGGCCTGCACGGCTTTACGCAGGAAGTTTTCACGCGAATCTGGCATTGAATCTTTTCCTTTACCCGATTACTGTCTACTGCGAGTAGGACGCCTGCAACCAGGGGGACCGGTGTTTTCTGCATGCAAACTGTTTTAATAGGAAATTTGTGATCGGATGCATATCCCTTAGTTACTCTCTGTATTGCGAGGCAGAACATTTAAAGAGAGCAAGAGATTTGAAGTTTACATCGCCCAAGCAGATCAGTTGCAAATCTGGTATTGGATTTTTACCCGGGCTCTCTCATTTACACTTTAGAATGAGTGGAACAAATGCATATGTACTTACGTACCAGCACTGTGTTTGCAAGATTTCATAACTTGGAGCGAGCCAATTTTTTTTGCCACTCAGTTTCTGATTCACGGAACCGTTTAGTGAAATCAGGGCTTCCAAGGGCTCTCAAGAGCAAGTCGTATCTTGCAGGTAGTTTTGATTTAAAAGCTGGCATTAGATTTATCGCCTGTTCCTATCGTTCTTCAGGTGCACCGAGGGTTACCACGTCTATTGAGAGCTGAACGATTTGCCAGTTTTTTCATCGAGGGATTCACTTCAATTCCCGGTCGTTTTCAATTGGACCAAGAGTTGAGCCAAAATTTTTCCGTCGCACCTACAGCAGAGGGAATCTGGCAGTGAATTTTCCCTGATTGCTTTCAATGGCACAGGGGAACCGAGTTAAAACCTAGAAAATCAAGATAATAGAAATTATTTCCCGGGGCGCTTGATTCTAAGAGTATTACATCAGAGTCAGGTCCAACCTTGGTCGCTTGCATAGGGGCACACAGAGGAGTCTGCGACCGAAAAAGATCAAACACAAAACAGATTATGTCTTTTTCTTAAGAAGGCTAGAACACTCAAGTCTGACTAAGAACTCCTGTGTCTAAAGTCGCACGGGAAAGAGAAGGGTTCCAGATTCTCGGCTCCTGTCTACGCTCGGTATAAATTTCAAAGCCGTTCGGAGAACGCATCTCGTCACCCCTATTGGCAGGTGACCGAGAACCGCATTCCTTCAGCGAGCACGAGTTTCCTCGACCATACACGAGAATTGCCGAGATCAAGGAGAAGATGCATTTCGATTGAGGTTTAAGGTAACCGCACTGTCTCTCTCCCCCGTCACGACTAAGAGGCAACCGGCGTTGTTTGCAAAACCATCTGAAGGTTAACCAAGTAAAAGGTAGGTAGCATGCTGCTGTGTATTTCCGCATAAACTAAGTGTATTAACTATGTATAAGTGTATCAAACGTGTGTGCAGTGAACAATTATGACGCTTTACAACGAAGCGAGCGCGCTCGCACGAGTGTGCACACGTGCACATGCAAACATAAAAATGGTTTTAACATTTAGTCGTTTCTGCTGTTATTTAAAGCGCTGCCAATTTCCCCCTCACTGATATTTTGCTAAACATATGTTTTGTGTCTCAGACATTTTTTTCCAAAATTAAGCTGTGCTGCATATTCCAATGTAGCGGTAACCATATGGTATAAAAACATAGGCAAGCAAATTTGTAATTTGCCTCTGTTGATTTTGTTATCGAAAAAGGAAATAAGCTGTCACATATGATATCAGCCTCAATTATTTTTCCGCATGCAGATTATGTCACACTTAATCTTATTAATCACACGAATCGATGTTAGATGTAATATGTCATTTGTAAAGTACAGAATGATTTAATACATGTGCCCACACTTCACTGCATAGAAAGATGTGTTCCCGGAAGCGGTGTAATATTTGTGTTTTGACGTCGGTTTGACATTTCGAATACGCGCGATGTCAAGTGCCAGTGCGTTGAGCTGTTCAATACAAAACAACGGTTGCATATGTATTCTGTAATACTTAATGTTTTATGACAGTGCGTTACATGTCAGTCGAAACTGTGATATTTTTTTTTTCAAAAAAAATTCACGTAGCACCTTTCACGATTGAGAAGCTGATCTAGGCTGTCCCCATATGCATTAGGATGGCTAAAACTACATACAAATCATCTCAGAACTAAATACACTAAATACAAGTCATACAATTAGCTGCATTTCCAGGCACGCTTAGACGGTTTGACTGTCATACGTACAGCTGTAAGTTGCATTAATATTTTCATTAAGACGGTCTAACTTACAACATATTTACTGATACTATTAGAAACTTTTGACCATTGCGGTTGCTAACCACAAGAATCCAATGTAACCTTATACATATCGACGGGCTGTGGAAAGTTGGGATTCCATTTTTCACTTGTGGTTAGAAGTCACAAATCACATGCTCTACAAAAATTGTAATGTTTTGCGTTCGTGTTTTAAAGAGAATGTTGTTGGTTAGTATCATGATGCCAGGAAGAGTCCTGCTTGTAATTACGGTAATTTGAGGATGGATACCGCCTTAGTGTACCTCTATGTCTTGACAAACACTTGATCATCCTGTATTGTAAAGATAATTTCACCCTGATATAGGAGGTTCTGTCCTGTAGTTTTAATACCTGACGTAGTGGAGTTTTATATACATGGAAATAAGGCCTAATGACATATTTGACATACTTTCTACCTGATTCAGTGTTGTAGCTGTGAAGGACTCGGGATCGAACTGTGCGCATTTTCATGGGGCTAAAATATGCTTTTTTTGTGAAGCTGAATAACAAATAAATGTGTGTGTGTGTGTGTGTGTGTGTGTGTGTGTGAGAGAGAGAGAGAGAGAGAGAGAGAGAGAGAGAGCGTTTGTAAATATGTCGTATTCGAGTGCGTCTCTCTCTCCCTCTCTCTCTCTCTGTCTCTCTCTCTCTCTGTGCATGCGTGCGTGCGCGCGTGCGCGCGTGTGTGTGTGTGTGTGATGAGAACAACCGGCGTTCATCATAAAATTCATTTCCAAAGTACCAACAGTAATTGCACGTACTTATCGACAATAAATGGCGATAGGAAAGCGCTTAATATTGTACAGTAGTTTTTTCTAGACCAGCCTTTTCAGAGGCCTGTATTCTCCTGTTTACAAAACCACAGTAAGAAGACCCCGAACAGAATGTTTCACGCCGCTCTGGGTTACTTCTCTTGTTAGTGACTTGGAGTTTATACATGTACAGCAGCCCGCAAATACACCTGGCCAAAACTTCTGGGGTGACTGCTTTCTGTTGGAATTTCACGTTTTTCAATATTTGCCTTCCAAGTCATATTGGTACCCTGATCAGTATTAGTTAAGATAAATAAGTACACCCCTGGTCATGATCGAACTTGAAACTGATTTTATTGCTTTATGATACAAGAGGAGATATGCCATATCATATGCTAATATCTTATAATACCACATGCCAATATGACGGAACGATCTGTCGGGTTTTACATTTGGTATGACACATAATTTGTTGGATGGATTTGACTGGCATAAAAGTCAATATCCGTAGAAGCTAGTTAGCCTTGAAGTGCACTGGAACTTAATTCAGAGTAGTTTGAAGAATGGTTTATCGATAGCCGACTGCCTTTGGCCAGGTAGATTACTGGCCGGATCGAATAGTTGCTGAAATGACCCTTAGGTATTTTGAAACAGCGAGAAAAGAACATTTTAGTTTATGCGGAAGATGTAGACGCACTGCTACTTCTGTACTTAGGTATCGTTCCTAGTTGTGTTTATTTCATATTAATGATGACGGTTATGTTATCGGGTGCTCTCTAATCCCACAACGGCCCAGATAAAACTTTATTGCAGCCGGTTTATTTGTGTGGCGTATTTTATGTTCAGTTTATTGTCTATGGCTGTTTATTCATGAAATAACAACTAGCCCAAGCGTACTACTCTCATACCTTGCAATCTGCCAGTCGCAACAAAAATGTCTATAACTTCTATATAATCCATCGCCCACAGATGTGTTTCTCCGCCACAAGTAGTTATAGATACTTGACTTACAAAGCATGCGTGCGTTTGCCCTAATCGAAATGTCATCTTGTCCTTGGGTAGTTCACTACACAGGGTCCTGGCTGTACTGTTCATAAGCAATAGTCGCGCGTTTGCCCTCTTTCAGATGTTATTCTTTCAAAAGCCCCACTACTGTTTGCGTTGCTGAATCAAACGGGTTTGATATGCAACTTATGTACTTTGAAAGAAATGGAAATGGAATTCTAGGTCTACCATATATAAAATGATACAATACAACCATTTATAGTAATAATAATAATTTGCCGACTTTCATGTCACCCCTACCACGTTGATTAATGTTTTGACCTCTTATCCTTCTTCATATCACATTTAAGACAAAGAACAATAGCAAAGAAACAATACGACAGACACTTTTAGTTTTCATTGTCCGTGAGTGATGTCACACTGCCCTAGCTGTTACCACATCTGGATATGTATTATATCATTTACAGCGTACCCTGATACCGCTATATATAGAATACAGAATGCTGCGTGCGTCATCCAAAGTATTAAAGTACTCGCGGCGTCTCTCCTTTATCCACCTTAAGCTCTTCGTCACCGGCACCCTGTGTTTCAATGCATTGCCGGTGAGACAGAAATGGCAGTCCGCTGGGAACCGTAGTCCGTTCTCCATTACTTTGTACAGGTGATATTCGTCCCGTGTACAAACCCCAATACTCCAGCTTACCCGAACCCTAACCTGTACTGACCAAAATCTTTGTCCACTTTGACCCCAAATGAATCAATAGCGGTCTAGTGAAATGAGACGCCGTGCCTGTTTAACGGCAAGTGAGATATTGTTTATGTTTTATACCAATACCTGCTTGAAATGAGTGGACTGCTAGGTTTTCATTCTTTATTTTTTTTCTTTTCTTTTCTTTTCTTTTCTTTTCTTTGCTTTTATTCTATTTTATTTTTATGTGTGTGAACTGAAGTTGATGACAAGGCTGATTTAAAGTGTAGATCAAATTTTTGCGACAAAGTTTGTGAAGGCGGTTCCTGTCGCCTTCGCAGCCAACAACTTCCAATGGCGTTAAACTCAGGGAGGCGTGCATTTGCCCTCCTCAAAAATCACACCCAAATCCTTGACAGTGCGTGATCTATACCGCTTCCTGGCTGCGCTAAAATTAGAAAGTAATAAACCCAGGCACGTGTTTTTATAGCGTGAACTTTTTGCTGGAGTTACTTGGCAATTACAAGCTATAATACCGAGATCGTTGCCTGTTTTTTGAGCAGTAGGACCTTGATTTGACCCCGTATCTATGTTCTCAGCTAAAGGTAAGATTGCACTGGTCACATAAGTACGTGTATAAACCCGTCTGCTAGGTAATTAAATCTTTTTAGGTGTAATCTGGTTCTTATATCTGTTTGTTTACTGTTAAAGAGAACGTGCTTCACCGCAGCGTATACGGTGTATAGCACGGGTTCGTCTCCATTGACGAACTCGACAAGTAGGCGGTTTAGGTCGGTTGTCAGGGATGTGTTAGAATCAACGGTGTTCCTATCTTGTTCTCATTGCCAATGGTCCCCTTATTTCCTGCTGCATACCGGCAAAAAAACCAGTTTGGATCTGATTTACGAGTTGCTTTTGCTAAACAAGTAGATTAACGGCACTTGAATATAAATTGCCAAGTTCAACTTGAAACCTTTTAAGTAACTTTTTTATCTGTGTACTATATATATATATACTATATGTTGCAATGCAAAATGATCGATTTTTAAAATTATTTTGCTGAAGGGTAAATAAACTGTGGTGTATACAGATCATTCGTTGTGCTATTTCCCAATTGAACCACAGTGTTTATTTTTACTAAAACAGCGAAAACAGCGAGTAAAAGTAGTTAATCATATGTTTTGCGTCTAGGTAATTAAGCCCCTCCACGGTAAGTGACGTCACCACAATGCCAAAAGCAATGCTACAACTATTGGTAGGGAAATACTATTAAACTACAGGCACAGTGAAATGCAATAGCTGGCAGTCAGGCAAGGCGACATTTGTTGTCTCTTGTGACAACATTACACATTCAAACTATTTGAATGAAGGTTTTTCTTCGATTTTTTTCTTCTGAAATGTAAATTTACACGTTCTACTTAATTTTAGCAAGTCAAATTGATTAAAGAAAAAGGTCGCGTTTTATGTTCTATTGAAATGCTGTCAGATATTTTACAACTTAAAGGTATTGTCTATATGCAATATTGATTATTCCTTGTCAGGAAGAGAAAAAATAATATGTTTTAGACCTCGGTGATTCAGAGGAACCGGTTCAATATTTACTGAGCTTCCAATGCTCTACAATCTGGACAGTTAAAAGCTCCAGAACGCGGAAAATGTGTTCGTCAAACACGGCCGCATATGTCATATTAATCAGACGTCGATTCCAGTGTAAATAGAAAAATCACTCGAATATATTCTCTGCTCCCATCGTGTAGCTGCCGTATCAGGGCTGGAAACATATGGCCAACAGCTGTAGTTAAGCATACTTCGTGCGTTTTATGGCTTTATTTTAAGGAAATTTGCCGCAATGCTCATGAAATTGGTTTACTTTAGAAATGTCAACTGGTGCTATAGATATCAGTGTAAATTAAAGCAGATTTGTTGGGTCATGTTTACGCAAGATTGGACTTAAACGCCTCTAACCCGATCCAGAACCGGTTTTAATGAAGTGATGTTATAGACCGAGGCTCTGATGTAAAGTGTTCCATGGAACGCATTCATTGTCTCGGAGGGAGGGTTTGAGCAGATTTGCCGAGTGCGGAAGTCTGCTGGGGGCGGTTTACTGTTCTGACACCATTCTGAAGCAATATAGAAACGTTTTATCTTTTTTAACAGGCTGGTAGCCGGGGAGAGGGGGGTCGAACGAACCGCCCTTTTTGGAGGGAATTGGTGAATTTTGATCTAGGTACACGGCCAGTTATGGTAAAAGGGACACCTTTCCGACAAAGAATACCTTCTTTGAAAATATTGGCTACGGGCCTAGCTGTCACTGGCTTCCGTTCTACTGTGGTACTTGTTTTTCGGGTTTTTACTCCGTCAATCCAACCCTCTCCAAACAGCAACTCCATACGCAAAATGAACCCATCACAGCAGTCGTTGGTGGCACTGTCACCACGAATGATTGTATAGCGTCGGCCAATCGATCCCGGATCGATTAAATTTAGAGCGGTGGGAACACAGCCGTCACCGCTCGTTCTTGCGCGAACATGAGATAAGAGCTCTCTGGTATTAGTTCAATGTTTTCATTAGATTTCAACTAATTCCTAGATTAGTTTTCTTATCGTATTGACTATGGCGTTCTGTGGCATTGTGGATGCGGAGGTGGCGTGAAGAGCATTTTGTTTTCATTTCATTAATTTCTTCTCTTTTTTCTTTCTTTCTTTCTATCAGATATAACTGTTTTCTTTCTTGTAACTCATTGCCTGCATTTTGACACGTTCACAACACGACAAAATCATACCAGGAATAACTATAGGCCTACCTATTTACGTCATCAATCACCCAAATTACACATACTTGGGAAATCCCCTCTAGTCGTGATTGGGCGTTTGATGTTCTGCACAACATTCTTGTCATTTGTTGAAGAATGTTGGTCTAAATACGATCTTATTTATGTCGGTTGTGAACATGTCTTTAGTCAATATCAGGCACACACGCCAACTCCTCTCTGGCGCACCCTGAATGTCAAAGGTGAAAGATCAACGGAAATGTAATTTCTATCTATAGATTTTGTTTAAAAAAATTCTAACTTAATAAAAACCGGAGGCCATTTTCCACACTAAATGTGCCAGTTTTCGTAAGTGGTCAGTAAACAGCACAAATCTTTTTAAGAATAACACAAACATCATAATTCCTATTCAGAATGTTAGAAGCTTTGTCAGAAATGCACGTATTTTGAATGGTTATGTCCTGCGCATGCCTGTCTCTGTGTTAGTTTCTGGCGTTCGATGGAAAAGAGAGAGAAAAGCTTCCCTTTTGTGGTTATTTTTGGTGAAAATTCGATCTTGGCTTGGGGGCTTTACATTTGGAACGAGGTGTCTGTAATTAGAGTTAATGTTCCTTTTCAAATGCTAAGACACTTTGGCTATCATGTCAATTCTCAATCGTGGTCCGGTTCACACGAGGTCCCGATGGAACGATGTCAGTTCGGTCTTAATGGCGTCAACAGTTCGGGAGTAACTGTTAAATTGCGAAACCAGTATACTCCCGAATTTGATACAATCGGTGTATCTTTGGCTGTGTTCAGTGTCTGAGATCGCTGAATGGCTTCATGCTGTGCAGTTGGAACTGCTTGTATCTTTTCCGCAGATCGGATCCAGGCAACCTAAGTCTTGTGTAAATGGTGATCCATTCCGTTTGTATCTTCTTTCTTGCTAATGTGAGCTGTCTTTTAGCTCACGTTTGCTTCAATTACGTCTCCATTAGTCTGATTATACTCCTATTTTTCTAAACGTTGAGAAACGGTATCGTATTTATCATAATTTGTTCATAATGATTGAGGTCTTTTTCCGCAGTTTTCATAATTGCAGTGATTCTCATCATAATTTAACAGAATCACGGTCTTGGAACTGTTTTGTCCCTTTATCTTACAGTTTGGGCCAAATTTATTGATATTTGTGATATATTAATATAGTACTAATAGATCATGATTGTTTGTTTCCCCTGTTATTCGTTAATGAATACTGGGCATCTACGCGTTTCCACTTTATTTGTCTGTCTGTCCGTCTACATGCATCTCTTAGTCTCTCTGTCGTGTATCTATTCTCAAACCGCCACTGTTTTATTTTATAGAATTCCCCTTTTCAACCACACGAAATAATCAAGACACGCGGCGGAATAAACAGCGGTCAAAGGTGTGATATTCCATATATTCCTGTGAAATAAAGCAGTTAATGTAACTAATATCAGCAAGGCCACCAGGGGCAAAGCCAGGTCAGACTGCTATGGTATTAAGACTTTCGTGATGATTTTGCACTCTCGCTTCTTAAAATGGTCTCTAAAGATGGTTGCCATGGTGATGAATTTGGTGCTTACAAATCCTGGAACACATCACTTCCATGCGCGTCTGCTGCTCATCAAAAGGGATGAAGGGATCGCAGATTAAGTTTCTGGGTTATCGTTTTTTTCTGAAATGAGTGTTTTTCTCCCTAGTTGATGTAAACAGATGAGAGGTGCGAAGGTGTAATTAGGGTGCCGGAACACCGACACCGGAAGACCGAATCTCATACGATCTCGTAAACGTCTCCATTCTCAATGTAATCAAGCTGGTAACCGCACAGCGTGACTTCCCATCTTCTTCAAAAGCCAGCGTGTTTTCATTATTCCTTCAAAAGTGCAATGTTTGGAGTGATTCTGCGTGGGTGTTGCTTAGAATTATTGACGCATTCAAGACCGAACCAGAGCCGATCCGTTGTTCCCCTGTGTGAACGCTGTTTTAGAGTAATAACAGACGCTCATATGAGAATTATCTCCGTGAGTTTATGGCAAATGTCAGCATGCCGTTCGTCAATGCCTAATTGCTTCACCTTTTTCTTTCTTTTTTTTTTCTATTGAATTGAATAAGCCACCCCGGGTTTCAAAATCGAGAATTTAGTCTAATTTTTAATTTGGAGAATAGAGGTAATAGTCTGGAAGTGCGGGGAAGAGTCACCGTCAAGGCCCTTTGCTGCAGGGTGCAAAAGCCGCCATAGCCTTGGTTTGTATCACACGTGGATGTTTGTGTGCACGCATCACGAAAGAGAGATGGTAAATGTTACTTCTTTCCGACATTTGGACTTGTAATGAGGTTGTGGAATTAGGTATTATGGATTCCGAATGCAGAGGTGTTCTGTCTCTCTCACTCTCTCTCTCTCTCTCTCTCTCAGGCTGAAAGGTTTGCCAAAATATTAATACGACGTTTTTTTTTCTCTCCCTCTGTCCCCTTTTTTCTCTCTATCTCTCTGTATGTGAGTGTGTGTGCAAATGTAAAATGTTGTCCAAAAGTCTTGAAACGCTGATCACAACCTAAATTATCGGCAATTTTAGTAGTTGAAAATACAACATTAAGCAAAGTCGTGTTGGCGTTCGTAGTTATATCGGACAAGCAAGTTTTAATTCATTGATGATTAACTCTTAAAGCCCAAACCTGATTTGCGTTTCCTAAGTTTTAGTGTGCTTACGTCAATGCTAGAGCATTTGCCTTTTGTCCCAATGATCTCAGTATTGTGGCTTCCTATAAATTCCAATATCAATCCCATATGTGACGTAATCACCTGATAGAAGATCACGGATTAAACAAAGTAGTTTTGAATAGATCTATCCTTATTACTTTTGTATATAACAATAGAACAATATGTTGTATTGACTATTCAATCTTCCTGTCGTGATTTACAATTTGACGTTCGCTAGTCAGAATGTTGGGCTAAAAGACAACTTCAAAGCCAAATTGCATTGCAAACAGATTAGGTAGGAAGAACCAGATATTATTAATAGCATTAATACATGTAGTAAGCATAGCACTTTGCTGTTGTACTTAAAAATAAGAAAAATGATACCTAATGTTGTCTATGACAGTTGGGGAGGAATTCCGTTTAGATACGCTTATCAATTCAGTGCAATAATTTCGTTTGATGGTGACGGAACAATGAGAAAAAATACACTGTATTTGAAATAAGTTTCAGTAGCTAACTTTACCAAGCAGTTAGTTCAGATTTCCATATTTTCATTCATGGGGCTTCTCTGTGCATCTGTGATAAATAAAAGGCGCAAATATACCATACAGCGTACCCTGATGGTTAAAATAAAGTATAATTTAAAGCAAGAGTCCCCGTAAGGGCCAAAGAGTTGATGAGCCTTTACCACTTGATCCTGTTCTGATAGTCATTTTCCCAGTATGTTTATTCATAAAGCTCAGATCAGCCAACTGTTGTATGTTGATGTGGAAGCTGAATTAATATTAGTATAGAGTATAACTATTGTATAAGATTATCTACAAGGTCACATACGTTCAACCCGCCCTTCTCTTGTTGTGAAAAAATCGCATTTAGGCATTAGCTGCGTCCCATATTGGCTGTTGAAACTACATCCAACTTTGAATTTGCCTGATACATTCGTTCATTCCATGTAATGTAATGTATATGGTGTTCGGCATGTGTGCTGTGCATGTGAATCCCAGAAGAAGGCCTAGGGACCGAATGCTTGGATTAGATATGACATCTTTATAGTAAATCTTCATAGATGCATCTGTATAATTACTTATTAACTGCATATGTGCAATGTATATGGTGTTCCATTGGACTTGCCCGAGATTCGTTTACGGTAATTAAATGACGCGTTTACAGACAAAGACACGTAGCGTGTTTCGTTAGGATTCAGTTACTATTAGCTGTCAGCCAGAATTTGTACGCACTTTATCAATGCGTATTGCATATATTCCGCATAGTCGTACTACCTGCATCAACCTAGGAATACTACTGATTACTGATGTGGCAGCCAGGCCAACGTCACCAGTAGCAAATACTGAAACTGGTTGTTGTATTTTAGTTGTCCTATTCATCTATCACAAGCATATTCACCATCCATACTCGCTGTTTACCTACAAGAACCGTTTACTCTAACATCTGATACGCACCTGCGTACATGCTTGTTCATAGTTATCAATAAGACTTTTTAACGCGACCAGTTGCGAAACTAATGTCAACACACTGTGTATACATTTTCCGGATGACGTCCGCGTCAAGTAACTCGCATCGACATATTTGTGATTGCCTGAAGTCGTAGAACAGCCTTCAAGGGACCATTCCCAGACCCTATTGTGCTAACCGTGGATCGATCCATCTCCGAGGGGATTCTCGCTAAATTGCAATCAACTTAAACGGCTAAGATGTCTGTCAGACCTACTAAAGCTGCAAGCTACTGAAGCTGCTTAATTATTGTTTAGCAGCTTCAGTAGGCGTGCCAGACATCCAAGCTGCTTAAGCTGAAAGTAATTTAGCGAGAACACCCCCCCCCCCCACTTGGATCGATCCTGTTAGATCGATAAGGTATGGGAACCCACTCCAAGATAATACAGCGTGTACACAGATTCCGGCTTTTAACACTCGCTACTGTTTGTTCAGGATGTTGCTAACTGTCAAAGATGAAATACACATGCAAGCCGATGACAGATACTGTCTACGAACATCAAAGGGATAATCACAGAAACGAACACCGTGTTTTTTCTCAAGGGGAAGACATCTTAGAAGCACATCAGTGAAAAGGCCTACTCTCTTTCTGCCAGATGGGAATGAACGGAAAGAGAAATCACCTGAGATTTTAACCACAAGTGAAAAAGCCTACAATCACTACGCCACTGACGGTGTCATTATTTTCGTCAATTACGTGTATGGTAAGCAAGTGGTGAAATACCAGAAATAATAGTACGATTGATTTAAATGACGCGTGAGTCAGGTTGTGCCAGTGCCTGTGCTCGGGACACTGTTCTTCACCTTATTTGTTTGGAAAACAACTTGACTTAATTCGCTACCATCTTTCACCACAGAGCCTGTGCTCGTGATTTCTTATGCAAAGTTTTAAACCTGATTTCGATAATATCGATCGCACTATCGTGTGATAGATAGATAGATAGATAGATAGATAGATAGATGGATAGAACAATAGACAGATAGATAGATAGATGGATAGAACAATAGACAGATAGATAGATAGATATTGTAAAATAATTGTAAAACTTATATTATGTTTTGACGCATGTTGCAGGGGTGACAGTTTTTAAAATTATGCCTGATTTCAGGATTTTCAATCTTCTACATGGTCTCATTGCGATAAGAATTGCAAGCTAAGTTCTCGAGGTTTTCATTTTTTTACAACTTTCACCCATCAGCTTGGCCTTCAGTTGTCTGTGCTCTTGACAGGATCGATGGCGATCTAAACGCCTACGTGTAAATGGGCCTCCAAAACGCATTGATCAGTCAAAGAAGGCTACAGATAAAGATGATTTCCCACCAGATTACTTTTGTCACAAAGCTAAAAGCAAATGAACCAAATGCGATCTCGTTTTGACATATAGAGCAATTGCGCTATTGTTTTGGAAGGTTTCCGTAACAGTAAATGGGTTATGGATAGACGGATTTTCGATCACTTTGTGTTGATTAGAATTCAGGAAACTGATAATCCGCCATCAACCGACACAAAAATGTTGAGTTGTACTTTCATGGAAATCTAGAGCGGAAATACTAGACAGGTTTTACATGTTTTGTTTTCTACTTTAAGAAGTGTCTCATCTGTATTAAAGGGCAAATTTTGCTTATAAATCAATTACCAACTCTTTGGTGAATGTCAGTTTCCACCATTTTTAATTTGTTTGTATGTACGTACTTGCGCGTGTGTACGTGCGTGCGTACGTGTGCGTGTGTGTTTTGTAAAGTCTCCTTCAAAAACTTTGCAAGTGACGTCACTTATCGGTTAGCGCAATTGCCGTTAACGGTTTTCAACTTTATCGTGTTAGGCCGAGAACACCGATGTCCAGTCTTGTATTCTGGTTATGTTCTTTAAAAAAAATGGGAAAATCCTTGTTGACGCCAACATTGCGACCTTTCCACCACCCCAAATAATAAGATACATGATAGGCCTTAAAGTTTCTTTCTTTCTTTTTTTACTGTATTTACAATACTGATACTTGACAGCAATCGTTAAAATATCCGGTTTTAGCCTAAAGACATCCCCTTGTTCAAACCAGTATTCCGTTATTTGTTTAACCTCTGTAATATACCGTCATGTTCAATAATATAGGCTGTGGATTAGGGCTTAAGACTTGCACTCCAAGGAGTGAAGACGAGGATGTCTATCATCGCCTTGTCTGGGTTTCCCATCTTTCTTAGGCATTAAGTCATGAAATGGGTGCTTCTGAACAGTCTAAAGGTTTATTAGTCCAGATTTTCTTTATTTTTATCCAAAGGTTCTTCGGTTCAAAGAATCTATGGTTTAAAGGTTTCCTGGTTTTGATGTTTTCATATGTTTTGGCAGAGGACTGTTGTTTTGGAATCCAATTGCATTGGTATAGCAGAGAACAGGAACGGGTTCACCAGAGGCATTGTCAAAAATTATGCTTCTTGAAGTAATTCCGGCGATTGAACATTCGGAATACTAGACGGATCATAAAATATTGTGTTTCGGGGCTATTTCATCTTCCAACCAATATTAATGAGATTTTATCTACCTCGGGACCGTCGCGGATCCGGGAAAGGAAGTTCTTTAACGAAAGACAAAGGGATTATTATATCATATTTATAACTAACTTCATAGGCCTATATTTTTACTTACAGACTAAGTACCCATTTTCATTCAATGTAGGTATTATGTATTTTAGAATGCTACGGTATATGCATTCAATAATCTTCATTTATAAATATAAATCACTGCTAAAAATCATTTTTGAAACTACGAACTTTGGCTACAGGCATGTGCCTAGACATTGGAGGCACCCTGTATTTTCGTATTGAAGATCAAGGCCGTTCACCAAACAGGTTCACAAAACCTGCCAGCACGATTCCTTGTACGTTTAGAACGCTCACACAACCGGCTTTTGTCTCAGGTGTGTTTCCGCGTGTTAGCGTACCTCATTAATTCCCACGTCCCAGCAAGCTATCTCTTTCTGACATATTCTGTCAGCATGTCTTCTGTCCGACCTTTACGATACTACTGTGGGGTCAACGAGATCACAGCTGTAACTATGCAGGAGACGGCTGTACAGAAGAACGCAATATACAAAGTCGGGCTTCAGTTAAAGTCCCAATGTATTAATCTGTTTTGTTTCGAGATAACCAATTGTCTACTATAAAATATTCTGCCTGGTATATAAAGTAATAAAAACGGGGCTATGTTACAGAAAAATATTAGATTTATGGG